>NW_015506470.1:60184-91585 GCF_001515645.1 Sinocyclocheilus grahami | reverse complement strand
GAGGCTTCAGCAGTTTTGCTACAGTCTGAGTTTGCGTTAAGTTCTTTGAAGGTCGTGTTTCTCTGAAGTGTTTGAGTTTTGGATGACCGATCGCTTTGATGGTAAGCATGGGAGCACAAGTTGGGAGTGCTCTTAACACGGCGACAGGCAAGAGCAAGCAAGCAAATCTGTCCTGCATTGGGTTTTGCTCCACTACATAAGTCCGTCCCACGACGCAACCTTCCAATCGCCTTCTTGCCAGGCGGAGCATGCATACATTACCCAGAGGCTCCAATTTATTATGTGGAGAAATTAAGATTTGCAGGTTTTGTTAATAACTTCTATATAGTGTCGTACAACACATACTGTTTGAAATAACAGGTTTTCACTTATTTCAATATTCTGCAATTATCACAAGTTTCCATTCAATACTAAACTTCACCTATCTTACACACATAGTAATAACCTAATTTCCTATCGGATTATTAATTTATGCGTTAAACGGTCAGGGGGTTCAAGAGTGTCTGTCGCTGGAATCTTTCCAGATACCAGGTTCTTTGTTCTGTGGTCCATTAGATAGTTTATTTATGCTGAAGCCAGTCACGAAACTTACTGACATTTTGTAGCTTAAATGAACCCAGATGAGGGGGGGGTCAGTTCTTGTTGTCCTAGTATTGTCGATACCGGAGGTGGCTTGGTAAATCACCCTCATCTTATGTTTCTTGTAAAGATAAGCAGAGCGAGACAGGAACTCATTTGAGAAAGTTGGTGCCTGGGGTGACCATGGTTCAGCTTTTATGACTCTCATATGGTTTGAGAAGGGAGGTTAGTTTTCTGATGGAATGCGGAGATTCCATCGTTCATTTGTGTGATGTTCGCAAATGCCTTACAACTGGCTTCTATGATATTTTGGGGGCATATTTAAGGAATAGTTTAACGAAAGATGGAAATTCAATCATTATTTACTCACTCTCGTGTTCCTTAAATTTTAGACCAAAATTATTTTCTTCTGCAGAACCCAAAGGAAGATACTTTGAAGAATGTTGGTATAGCAAACCGTTTTCGATTGAAGAGAGAGAGAGAAAAATCTTATTTAATGTTTGACAGAAAAAAGTAACAGTTTTGGAATGATGTGGGTGAGTAAATCATAACAGAATTACATTTTTGGGTGAACAGTCTTAGCACAATTTAATCTAATACAGTTTTTCACACTCCCTCTCTATGTGATGTGCAAATGCTAAAAAAAACAATTGATTATCGGACATTGAAGAAACATTAAAAGTGGGGGGAAAAAAACAACATATGTCCTGAAATGGACACATGATGCATAGATAAACAATACAGCAATACAGAATGCACAACAGACAACACAATAATTAATTATTCATCAACTATTCTTTTAAGGCAGAAGCACAATAGTTGTCTCATTGAAGACACTTCTATACTAAGAAGCATATTAAGAAGCATTTTTTTTTTACAAGGAATAATATTTAGTTGATACAGTGAGCTATTTCTTGTAATAAGCAGTCTCAGCCTCAGACATCATGGCCACGGACCGTTGGCTGAGTCTGAGAGTTTTACAGAGTTTTAGAGTTACTGTTATTGTGGCGACATTTCCATGCCCCAAAACGTCACGCTGAATGAAACAAACTGTGATTGGTTGTTTGACATGTCGGTCAAACAGCCTCATGGGTGGGCCTTGGCCAATGAAAGCTGCCATGGATTCCAGATCTTCAGCTGTCAGTCTGAAGGTCTGGCTATGCGAGACTAAGTAATAAGTAGCACATTATCTACTCACAATCAGAACTGAATATTCTGCTTAGTTAAATGTGTCTTAAATATTTCAGTCCTCATTACTTTTGGATAAGCTGATTCTGATTAGAAATTCTACACAAATTTTCACTAATTTCTTCTGTGTTTTCCATACAACATTGCAGGCTGACACTGCTGTACACTAAACTGAGTGAGTTATTCTGGTAGGTGGACTGTATCAGGACTTCACATCCTACATGTCCTCATCAGCTAATTCATAACAGTAAACAAATATATATTGTGTGATCCACAGCCATATCACCGTGTAGCCCAAGACTGGTTGCCCACTGAAGCTAAGCAGGGTTGAGCCTGGACAGTAGCTGGATGGGAGACCTCCTGGGAAAAACTAGGTTGCTGCTGGAAGAGGTGTTAGTGAGACCAGCAGGAGGTGCTCACCCTGTGTAGGTCCTAATGCCCCAGTATAGTGATGGGGACACTATACTGTAAAAAGCATGTCCTTCGGATGAGACGTTAAACCGAGGTCCTGACTCTCTGTGGTCATTAAAAATCCCATGGCACGTCTCGTAATGAGTAGGGGTGTATCCCTGGTGTCCTGGCCAAATTCCCTCCACTAGCCCTTGTCAATAATGGCCTCCTAATAATCCACATCCACTGAATTGGTTCTATCTCTCTCTCCTCTCCACCTATAGCTGGTGTGTGGTGAGCGCAGTGGCGCCGTTGTACTGTGGCTGCCGTCGCATTATCCAGATGGATGCTGCATACTGGTGGTGGTTGAGGAGAGACACCCTCATGATTGTAAAGTGCTTTGGGTGTACAGCAACACAATAAATCACTATATAAATGCTTCATTCATTCATTCATATATATGTATATATATATATATATATATATATATATTCATACATATATGTATATGTGTGTGTGTTATCACGCCGCAAGCTGTGGAGCTTCCGGGTGAACGTGCAGGTCCTTCTCATGGGGGAGAAGGACCGGCACATTCGGTGCTCCTCCGAATGACCAGATGTCTATTGCGGCATTGGAGAGTGAGCTGGAGTCTGGGGATAAGGTCTCGGCTGCGTTGCCCCCTTTGGGAAGAGTAGCGTTGCCCAAGCCTGACCCAGAATTGACAGCTATGCTTTCTTGGGCTTCCGAGGCAGTGGGGCTCGAGTGGAAACAGCCACCATGTCCCGAACCGTTGAGGTTAGATGATTGGTATCTTGGGGTGGCCAGGGCTGGTTCTCAGCCCCCCCGCGCCAGTGTCATTATTCCCGGAAGTGCATGAGGCGGTAACTAGGTCATAGATGGCACCTTTTTCTGCCCGAAACAGATCTGGTGCATCCTCCTCCCTCACTACGATCGATGGCAGGGTGGCCAGGGGGTACGCGGCGATCCTCTCGGTGGAGCGTGCTGTTGCAATTGCAATTGTGTCCAAGAAACGCTTCCACCTGGAGGGGTAACATTCATCTTCCATCCAAGGCCTGTGAGTTCTCGTCCGTTCTTACGGCCAAGGCTCACAGAGCCGCTGGACAGGCTGCCTCCACCCTGCACGCCATGGCACTCCTGCAGGTATACCAGGCCAAGGCACTTAAAGAGTTGCACGAGGGTAGTTCTGACCCAGGGCTGATGCAGGAGCTGCGCACATCGACAGATCTCACCCTGAGAGTGACGAAAATCACTGCGCACTACCTGGGTCAGACAATGGCCATGTTATGGCTGAACCTGGCGGATATTCTGCGATGCAGCTGAGAGCTTTGCCCAATAGTTCTCGGCTGCCCAGAAGCAGACGAAGGATATCAAGCACATCCTGCCCTGGCGGCCCACTGCTTCTTTCACCCCGCTGCCGGCTGCAGCTGCTCCATCTGCTCATCACTGAGGGTGCCCCCCCCCCAAAGCTTCCTTGCCCCTGCTCAGCCTCAGCAACAGTGTTCACCGAGGCCACAGTGGGGAGCTGGCTGCAGGGGTGCAGCGCCGCCTGTCCAAGCCCCTGCCAAACCAGGCGGAGGAGGGCCAGGTGAGAATCTTTTGTTTTCTTTCTGTTCCGCCATTTTTTGTTTAAAAAAAAAGTTTCCACTATCTCTGGGTACCAAGAGGGCACGGATGACGTTGAGTCATGCTATGCCTTGCCAGCCTCATCCCCCTCTACTATCGCCAGGAGGCAGCAGGGCCCGGTTCAAGGCCATGCCTTCTCCCGCGCCCCCTGTCCAACCATGGAGCCAAGTAGGTGTTGCACCGTACACCCAAACGCACTTTGGGACACTATGCCTTCCGAGTCGGGTCCCTGTCCTCCACCACGCTGCCCCACCATCGGTACGTCTGTGGTTCCTCTGGTCTTGCTTGTATGGTTTCTGGGAGCCTGGCTAGCACTTCATAGTCCATCTCACTGGCTCATTCGGACCGTCAGACTCGGCTATGCGATTCAGATCCGGCGTCCCCCCAAGTTCAGGGGCATCCAGTTCACCTCCGTGCTGACCAGCGATGCTCCTGTCTTACGGACAGAAATTGCAGTCCTGCTGGCGAAGGACGCAATAGAGCCGGTCCCTCCAGCCGATATGAGGTCGGGGCTTTACAGCCCTTACTTCATTGTACCCAAGAAAGGCGGTGGGTTACGACCAATCTTGGACCTGCGAGTTTTGAACTGGGCCCTTCACAAGTTACCGTTCAAAATGTTGACGCAGAAACGCTTTTTCGAATGCATCCGTCCCCAAGATTGGTTTGCAGCGATTGACCTTCATGACCTGCAAAGGATGCATACTTTCATGTCTCGATTCTCCCTTGGCACAGGCTGTTTCTCTGCTTCGCGTTCGTGGGATGGGCATATCAGTACAAGGTCCTTCCCTTCAGGCTGTCCCTGTTGCCCTGCGTCTTTACGAAGGTTGCGGAGGCGGCTCTTGTTCCCATGAGAGAACAGGGCATTCACATTCTCAACTATCTCGACGACTGGCTCATTCTGGCTCAGTCCCGGGAGCAGTTGTGCAAGCACAGGGACATGGTGCTCAGTCACCTCTGACAGTTGGGACTTCGGGTCAACTGGGAAAAGAACAAACTCTCTCCAGTGCAGAGTATCTCTTTTCTTGGTATGGAATTGGACTCAGTCCACCTAATTGCACGCCTCACAGAGGAACGTGTATGGTCAATGCTGAACTGCTTGAATTCTCTCAAGCACAGGACAGCAGCCCCACTGAAACTGTTTCAGAGGCTCCTGGGCATATGGTAGCCACAGTAACGCCGCTCGGATTGCTTCATATGAGGCCGCTTCAGCATTGGCTTCACAGGCCGAGTCCCGAGATGGGCGTGGCAAGGGGTAGCAATAGTGGCGCTTTGTTAGGGATCCCAATTCGTCGGTCACTGAAGTGACGTATGTAACCCTCGTTCCCTGAAGGAGGGAAAAGAAAAGTCAAATCCCGTCACCACAGTTGCTGTACCACCACAGGGCTCCGGATCACTGGCTCGACTCCTCAGCGAAAACCTGAATATGCAGTGCACCTGCTGCTTACTTATGCTCGTGTCATGACGAGCAGCAGCTGGATGCAATTATTGCATACCAATGTGCATTGGCACGTTTAGTTTACACTCGAATATGATAGGACTCTCAGGCGAAATCCCAACTCATCAGTCACCAACATGACGTCTCTGTTCACTCCTTCAGGGAATGACATTTACATACGTAACTGAGACGTTCTCAACCACAGAGAGCAGTAAACACCATAGTGGCGACTTCTTGTGAAAGACTCTTATCATGCAGTGCAGCCTGATACTGTTGTACCTGCACTGATTTCACTGTAAAAGTACAGTATAATCAGAAAAATTACTAATCCTGTTTTCTTCTTCGTTTTCTTCTTTTACAGTGCAGCAGTAAGTGGATGCATGTGATAAGCCTGATGTCTTGCAGGAAAGAAATGGAACCTATGTGAATCCACTGAAACTCTTCGAGCTCCATGATTATCTCAAAATAAGGGTGATACACCATTGTTTCATCCTGTTCTGACAGCTGATGTTTGGGCATGGGTGAACAGCATCCTGCCAGAGCTGTACAAAGTCCTGCATGCATGGCTCGGCCGTCAGCTAGCTGTCTTATTTTTTTATGCTGTGAAAGATTTAAAGCGATACACCACCCCAAAATGAAAATTTTGTCATTAATCACTTACCCCAATGTCGTTCCAAACCCGTAAAAGCTTTGTTCATCTTTGGAACACAATTTAAGATATTTTGGATGAAAACCGGGAGGATTGTGACTGTCCCATTGAATGCCAAGTAAATTACACTGTCAAGGTCCAGAAAAGTATGAAAGACATTTTGGATGAAAACCGGGAGGCTTGTGACTGTCACTTTGAAATTACACTTTCAAGGTCCAGAAAAGTATGAAAGACATCATCAGAATAGTCCATCTGCCATCAGTGGTTCAACCGTAATGTTATGAAGCAACGAGAATACTTTTTGTATGCGAAGAAAACAAAAATAACGACTTTATTCAACAATTCGTCTCCTCTGTGTCTCCCCGCATCACCGTTGCGCCATTTTTGGAGAATATCCGCTGAACGCAAGCAGCGTATATTCTGTGTCAACCGCAACACAAGGATACATTTTCTACATGTATTTACACTTTGATTTGAATGAAAACAGCGCATCCGTGCAGTGCGGCTGACACAGAAGAGCGTACTCTGCTTCTGCTCAGAAGATATTCTCCAAAATGGTGCTACGGTGATGCGGAGAGACACAGAAGAGACGAATTGTTGAATAAAGTCGTTATTTTTGTTTTCTTCATGTACAAAAAGTATTCTCGTCGCTTCATAACATTATGGTTGAACCACTGATGGCAGATGGACTATTCTGATGATGTCTTTCATACTTTTCTGGACCTTGAAAGTGTAATTTCAAAGTGACAGTCACAAGCCTCCCGGTTTTCATCCAAAATATCTTAAATTGTGTTCCGAAGACCAACTAAGCTTTTATGGGTTTGGAACGACGTGGGGGTAAGTGATTAATGACAAAATTTTCATTTTGGGGTGGAGTATCCCTTTAAGTCTTTAGAAGAGATGTTGCAGTGGTTGCATCTCATGCTGAGAAAAGACTGGTGGTGCTCTGTCTTGTTCTTTGAATGCACTGTGGTACTCAGGACTTGAGATATGAGGCAGAGAATAACAGAAAAGGTATTAAAGGCATAGTTCACCCAAAAATGAAAATTCTGTCATTAATTACTCACCTTCATGTCGTTCCAAACCCGTAAGACCTTCATTCATCTTCAGAACACAAATTAAGATATGTTTGATGAAATGTGAGAGCCCTCAGACCCTGCATAGACAGCAACACAATGTAATGTTCCCAGGTCCAGAAATGTAGTAAGGACATTGGTAAAACAGTCCATGTGACATCAGTGGCTCAACTTCAGTTTTGCAAAGCTACGAGAAAACAAAAATAACATAATTTATTTAACAATTCTTCTCCCCCGAGTTACGTCTTCTGCCATTTTAGAGTATCACAACACATACGCACGCTTTCCCCTAAGCATAAACAACGCTGATTACGCAGATTACGTTCATGCACTCGCTTTCTCCCCCGAACGTAAACAATGCTGATTACGTCGATTACGCTCTTGGGTAATCTCTAAAATGGCGGAAAATGTAACTCGGGGGAGAAGAATTGTTAAATAAATTATGTTATTTTTGTTTTCTCGTAGCTTTGCAAAACTGAAGTTGAGCCACTGATGTCACATGGACAGTTTTACCATTGTCCTTACTACGTTTCTGGACCTGGGAACATTACAGTTGCTTTGCTGTCTATGCAGGGTCTGTGAGCTCTCACATTTCATAAAAAATATCTTAATTTGTGTTCTGAAGATGAACGAAGGTCTTACGGGTTTGGGACGACATAAGGGTGAGTAATTAATGACATAATTTCATTTTGGGGTGAACTATCCCTTTAATGTTTACATTCTGATTCTAAACATAATACTAATTAATAAACCCCAGGTGTATTTGTTATACTGATTTCATTTGAAGGCACCATTAAGGCGATTAGTGTTAAGCCTACCTCCTCAGGCAATACAGATGTATTTATTCAATTGCAAAATTAATTGTAGGAAAATGCTTGTTTTTGACAAGCATTTGAATGTGAATCTCTGAATGTGGTATCGGTGTTCCAAACACAACAATGTTTAGATCCCATGTACATGTGGGTTTAGTCCTGGCTACTTCTGGTCACTCCAGACAGGTGCTAAAGTCAATCTGACCTGCAAGCTTGCAGCTTATTTTTCTTTTACATTTTCAGTGTTTCTAAGTGAACTTTGTAGGGGGAAAAAGAACATGGAACATTCTCAACTGTGAACTGATTGACTAGTAAAACGTGAGCATTCTATTCTGAATATGTAAAACAAAATGCATGAAAACAATTTGTTTTCCTCCAATTGGAATAACAAGTATAAAATAATAATTCATAAGTAAGCACATAGGGTTTAGATTGCATGTTGACTTATGAGGACATTTTGTGGGAAAAATTGTGAGTCCAACAAAGTGGCAGTGAGTTTTACGGAGGTAAGTACAACTTAATTTTTTGTCAATCTATAATTTATTTAAAAAGCAATCATGGTTTAAGTACTACACATACTTCTATATAATTCACAGCTAATGATGATTTGTGATTGTTTTGTTCATGACCGCATTGCTGGTCTGCACCTTTAGGTCATTTACTGATCTGTAGAACAACAGTGAGGAGAACATTACATTTTCCCCTTGTTCACAGTCTAAATGCACTATTAATTCCAAAACAAATAGCTGAGTTTCATTTTGAATATCAAAACCCAAAGAATACTGTGATGCAAAATAAGTACTAAACTGACATTTTTATTCTTGTACAGTGTGTTAAAGTAACTACATACAAAATATTTGCTCTGTGATTTTTACCATTATTACCCAGCCAGTTTTCTAGCCCTCCGGTCTTGCTTGTTCTATTGCCTGTATCTGGATAGCACACTTTCGAGTATATTAACACATTAATCTTTCTGATGCCACGTACACTTAATGGAGTGAAATAGAGATCTCGCTCCCACGCCATGGTCCGCTTCCACCTTGCCTTCTGTCATTTAATCATTTCAGATTACTGATGCTTGGTATTGGATGCAAACTTTGGGTCAAATCAAGAAAACTCTTTTACTGCTTTTGAAATTACTGTAGGATTCAAAAAAACTATATGTGACCGTAAGAAGTTCTCGGCTGCTTCTCACAGAGAAATTTATAATCATTGCCCAGAAGTCTTATAAAAGAGAATTAATTTGTCTGTTGACACAGCCTGACTGCTCGAAGCTCAGAATAACATGCGGTAGGCTTTCACAGTGATAAATGAAAGTGACAAAGACTGTATTCAGGATTGTGGCAGTGCTGATTCTCTCTCTACCACTGTCTTGCTTTCTATCTAGCTCACATTCTTTCTTGTTCTCTCCCCCTCCTTCTTTATCAACTTCTTATCCAGAATGACAAATGAGGCTTCGTGTACGGTTTATCTTGTAGCAGTGTTGTGAGGTCTAACTCAGATCAATTCTCTGAAGTGTGCACTGATTACACGAACACCAAGATCTATCCATTGTTTGACACGGTTCTTGCCTTTCAGCACTCTGCCTACCACTGTCAAACATCCAGGAATAAAACTGAATGCTGTACAAGCAAATGTTTGAGATTCACGCTGCTATTGAAAAGTTTGCCAGTCCACCATATGAAAGAATGCATACAATTATTACACAATGCCAAATTATTTCAGATAGAGCTGCTTACACAAAGAATACACGTTGTTGCAGCTCAAATGTCTTTTTTTTAGTGGTGAAATAAAACACATTGCTCAGATCTAAAAGATGAATAATATACATTTGTTCTGTGTCTGAATCTCGCAGAATGCAGTCTGTTTCCAGCATGCTAAAGGCTATAATTACCATAGCCACTAATTGCTGTCACTGTTATGGGGAATTTGCAAGAATTACATGAATCTGAATAGCTACTGAGACACTCAACCTGCTGCAATAAATTAAGCAATTTCGATGTTTCAGTTACAATGGTCAGCTTGCATCTTGGACCAACAGTTTTGGGTCTTGAGGTGAGGTCCAAAGGCTGGAAGACATTAGCAAGAAAATCAACCATGAGCTTTAGCAGCATACTCATAAGAATAGAGCTAAGTCTCTATTAATTTTGATTTCCAATTCTTGTGTATGGATGAAAAGTAACACTGTTTTTGTTTGTTTGTTTGTTTTAGAATTTCAGATTAGTTGACACGATAAAATATTTTATGTATATATATATATATATATATATATATATATGTATATGTAAATTCAAGTTACTGACTATTTCAAATTCAGATTTTGGAAAATGAAGCAGTGAACTTAACAGCAAGGTAGACTAAATGGGTTAATTCTTGATCAGAATATGGAACTTAAAGGGTCTTGGTTTGGATCTCCTTTCTTAGGTGAAACAGCGTTGGGTCTGAGACTTAGGAAATGTGAAATTGATCTAGATCTTACAGGATGTAGTGTTGAATCCATTTCTGACATATATCATCTTTTAGATTGTACTTTCAAAAAAGATTTCTATAGGATTGCTTTTGCAGGTAAAGATAACAGTATTACATGATGAATTAAGTCTGAAATCAGTGATGTATAGTAGTATCTCAGTTAAATTCATGTAGTTAAATTTGTTTTCAGTGTGTCTAATATATTGTAAAATAAAAAGCGAGTATTTTCTATTTATGTTTGTATGTATTTATTTATTTATTTAATCATTTTATAACAAGCAAATCAGCAAGCTTTTATTTTGGCGGGTAGCCGGCATGTAAGTATGTGCTCCTCTTTTTGCATGCCAGTGAATGAAGCATCACAGTTTCACGTTTTGGTCTGAAACTGGCAGTGCACAGCCTCGATTTATGCTTTCAGTTCAGATGGAAATCTTACACAGTATTACTGTCTTATTAGGTTGATCTAAAAAAATGTGATTGCTTATTAACAGCTGTCAACTCTCTGTACACAAATGAGTAATCTGTTAGAGTTAGGGTAAAGGGATAGAATATAGTTATATATAAAAATCATTGTCTATGGAATGTCCCTATAAAACATGGAAACCCAACGTGTGTGTGCGTGAATGATGAACTGTGAGTTTAGTATGATTGAAGTGACTTGAAGAGGCTGATGTTATGCAAAATCAGTCTGTCTTCCTGTAACACAGGTTATTTATTCAGTTTTTGATTTTCAGAACGCTGGGAAACAAACTAGTAGATATTTCTTATATTTCTAGAAAATAACTGCATAGCTGCAGTTGTGTATTAGGACAATGGAATGCATTGTATCAACCTTGCTCTGTATCAGCCTTTTTTTTTTAGGTTTAGTCTTGCAATATGACTTGTGCAGCAGAAATAGCCTAGTACACAGCTCTTATTCTCTCTCGTTGTCAGGTGGGGACCATGACACCCTCTGGCCACAAGCACAGAGACTGATTGAGTACCTGTCTGCTGAGCTTTAATAACTGCTTGTGTTCATAGCCGGAGAGAATGTCATAGATCTCCAGTGTCTGTCCGTAACCTCCACTATAAGCTCAGTTTGTATATATTTCAGCAGATGACAGCCAAAACTTCACTAGGGTACAGAATACATTTTTATAAGGCAAATTTGGCAAAGATGAAGTTCATCACAATTGTGGGACCCATTGAAATCCACACATTTCTTTAGACGTCACAAACTGTTAACAACGTGTGTAGTAAAATTGAAGACCATAAACTTGTTATATGAGAAGCAATATTATTCATATTACAAATTGCTTTTTTTATTATCTCTCAGAGAGACATCGTAAAATTGCAATGTTAAACATCAAATTACTGACACTTCAAATGTTTCAGAGGGGATGGGGAGAGGGCTACTTAATTTGTCATTTTAGAGTTCGGTATTAAATCAGATATTAAAGCTGCAGTATAGTACCTTTGACACGTCTATGAATGTGATTGCGTCATTAGCTGCAATATTCAACAAATAATCCATTATGGATTTTCCCTATTACAACCTTATCAAGAAACAAGCTCTAATCAGTTTTGATGTCTAATCGTACATAATAAGTCTTAAAATTTGTCTTACAATTCTTAAAAACACTCAAATTGTATTTGTGTAATAAATAAAAGACAATAAAATGGTTTGCCATTATAATTCTGATGAGCTGTTTCTATTCCAGCATAGTGGTTCTCAATGGTGATCCAAAACAGTACCAATATTTTATCAAAGAAAAGTTAACAGAAATGTTATAAAAATCTAAAGAACTGCGTAGCCCCAATGAGTATGAACTATCAATATGAGTTAGTTATTAATATATTCATTTTATACAACTGTTCCTTTTTTTAAGCAGTCTGTGTGCTCTGCTTTACTTGAAACCATCCAGAGCTCATTATATTGAATGACACTTGCAAATCTGAAGCATATGTCCAGTGAAGTGTCTGAGTCACGGCAGGACATTTAACCTCAATTAGCCACAGAGGACAGTTCACTGTGAATCTGTCCAGTAGGCAACACACTGACCTTTCTAACACCGATCTCCCTCCTTCTATCTCACACCATCCACCCCATCCTCTCACTCAACTGACCCACAAGAAATTCACAAACCTGTAGTCTATTTATGTGGAAATTATGAACATTTATATTTGTGTTTATGATGTGTGACACCAAAATGTGAATAATCAAATCAATATTTTATCAACTACAGTTACATGCTATTTCAGTAAGAATACAATGCTCTAAAGGTCCTAAAATACTCACTGCTCTTTTTCAACCCTAAGTAAACACAGCTGAACCAGATAATCAAGGTCTTCAGACTCACTAGAAATTTCCAGCTAATCTGAAGCTAAACTCTGCACAACACTGGCCCTCCAGGAAAAGGTTTGGACATCCCTGTCATAGACCAACACTGATGAAATATTGATTACAAACAAACAATAAATAAATAAGGCTTCTGATTGGAGTGGCCATAGGATAGGAGTGATGCATTAATGAACTGGGTTGGCAGTGTGAGTTGAAACAACCATCAAGTGTAGCATTATTTCTGGCAGGTCACGTCAGTCAAGCTCGCATCAGCTGACCCCTATAGGAACACAACGCCTATCTCAGCATTCATATATAAGGTCCTTCAGTATCATCAGCAGCTTTTTCATTGCTCAATAGCTAATTAACCTTCTCCTCACCAGCTCCTCCTCTCGTCCAGTCAGGATTCTGCCTTCTGATTCTTCTTGAATCTGACTAATTTCAAAAATGTGTACATTAAATTATTGAACATTAATGAAATCTGCAAAACATTTATGTTGGGTCTGTTCTGTTTAACCTAGAGGGTTATTGTTGCTCTTCCTGCCCTTTTCCATGCTAGGCTTCATGAATGTGCAGGGAGTTATTGCTCAGAACAGAACCATACCGCCAATCCAAATTGTATGGTATTTGTCAATCGTCTTTGATGATAGTGGTCCTGACAGAACTGAAGTTAATGGTGCTTCATCACAACTGTTAAATGAACCTCCCCACAAGAGACCAGTGTCTTCTTCATGCGTGCACAATGGTGTCCTCAGAAGTTTAGAAAGGGAATGACCAGAGATGCTTCATTACTTAAGATAGATGTCATTCCAAAGCCTGACTACACACCTGCTGCATTATAACAAACACAGACTTTTGGGAACTCTGTTGCGATGTAAGTTAGCATGTATGTTTTGACACTACAGAAGATGATAATTTGGAAATTCTGAGTAAGTCCTCTGTTTAATTGCTGTCTCAGCTGAAGGTGTTCTATATGCTC
Source organism: Sinocyclocheilus grahami (assembly GCF_001515645.1). Lineage (NCBI taxonomy): Eukaryota > Metazoa > Chordata > Actinopteri > Cypriniformes > Cyprinidae > Sinocyclocheilus > Sinocyclocheilus grahami. The sequence continues at coordinate 78,044 of NW_015506470.1, read as the reverse complement.
GCTCATGGGCTTCACCTTGAGAGATGATGCCTGACTAAGCAGCTGAAATCAGCATTCAATATATGCAGGTACAAATTCTATATTCATTTTCTCATCTAGAACCATTCTCACTGGAGACCCGGTGCATGATCAGAATTCATTGTCAGAGTTGGGACATGAATATATTAACACAGTCTTTGCTAAATGAAACTCTCTTAGCAATCACTGCAACCATTGATGAGTAGCATTTATAAGGATTTAAGCCCCACTTAACCGCACACGTTCACTGGTGAGACTAACTGCAATGATAGGTCAGTGCTACAGACATTATTTTCCCTCATTATTTTATTGTTATAATAATGTATACCACTCACAGAATTTGACTAATAATCTTTTGGAAAGTCATAATGAGATTCAGAAAATGGTGTTTGAAGCTTGGGGAAAATGAGCTTTGGGACAATCAAAGAGAACAATATTCAAGCCTGAACAGACATAAACCAGTTATTTGTCCAATTAAAAGGCATAATTGTGTAAAGATTGTATAAGTATAGTACTCTTCTAAAGCCTTTTTCAGAGTGTAAGTCCAAATCCAATTTTTTTTGTGCATATCCAATTGGAATCTGATCATATTTAGCAGTGTGAATGGCAAAAAAAAATAAATAAATAAATACATACATAATAAATCAATGAAATCAAGTGTAATTGTTAGTTCTGGCAGGTCACGTTAGTCAAGATCGCATCAGCTGACTCTCAGCTGATCCCCATCTACATGGGAATAGGACACGTATCTAAGCATTCATATATAAGGTCCCTCAGTATTATCAGCAGTTTTCGCATTGCTCAATAGCTAATTAAATGGCGAATTTGGCAGGCAAAACACCATCATCACTAGGAATCGGGAATTTAGAGAAGTGGTATTCATTTCCCCAATGGTCTCACCTCCGATTCATTCAAGTTCATTAACTTGAACACGTGAATAAGCCATATTGATCATAAGCTGCCTGATTCGGAAGTGAATGAGTTAGCATTACTTCACGCATCTACATTATTAACAAGTTCAGATGGGAACTTCATCCCCAAAAAGGATCAAGTTATCAAGCATCCACTTCACAGCTGCTATGTTTCACCCTATCGAACGTCTTCACAAGCTAAGTTCCATTTAATGCTCTCAGGTTATCTGCAACATGCATGTTGCTATGGCTATCCGTGTTGTTTAGGCTTATTTAGTTGTTTTTAGTTAAATGCTTGTGCTAGTTTATGCGAATGTGCGGTACTTAACTGCATTGAGTTATTTACACTGTTAAGAGTTGGATTCTTATGCGCGCACGCACTCAGCGACCCAAGCGAGAGCAAGAGCACGCCGCTTAATGTGTTTCTTCCATGGTTATGGAAGTCATCGGCAGCGCTACAGTTAGGCTACTTGCTCGAGAAGAATAGTGTCTTGTCCAAATACCCACACTTTCGGTCTTGGCCACTTGAGAGCGCGTGTGCGCGACAGGAAGTAAGTGCGCAAGACTGTCCCAGGTCTTAAAAATGGCAAAGCGCTGTGCCCTTAACGCACATTAAATCCACACTATCTCGAATACCGCTCCGGAGCGCTATTCGAGGCTTAGTGTATCCCATCATGCATCATGTTCTGGAAATAAATCGTGAGACTTTGTGCCGAGATCTCACAAGAGGTCACAGAAACCTTTCCAATGCAAGTTAAATATTAATATAATAATTAGATATTACATATAATTTGGTAGAAAAACTGTGTTTTTATGTTTTATTGGTGCAAAAATGAGTAGTAGTGATATTTATTTTGTACAACATTTGCAACTGCTTTTTATCACTTAATTAGAAGCACCACAAATTAAAATGATGTCATGTTATAGGGACTACTGAACAGACATTTAGAAGTTGATTTTAAAATGCTAAGTATTTAAAATTAAAATAAAGCTATGTAAACACTTGCATTTTTACAACACTATAAGTGTGTCCCATCAGGTAATAAAAAGTTCGACACACACTTGTGGTCTTCATCCTCACTTGAACACTTGGGCCAAATACAGGAAATACGTCATATAAGTGTTTAAGTGGTCAAGTGCAAAGACCACAAGTGTGGATATTTGGACAAGGCATAGGATGTTCGAGAGGAACTTCACTAGACTGCCTCCGGCTGTAGAGAGTAGGCGCTTGCTCCTGGTAATGACGCTCTTGCAGTGTTTGCATACTCTATCACAGATGAAGTGAAGTGAATTTAATGCAATATTTGTCAAATACACAGACGTTTCAGAAACGTTTTCATAAAGCAACAGAAACACTGTTATATACTGCTTAATACAGCTCCATCTGTTAATTCAACATTAGCATATGCTATTTAAATACCAGTAAGTGGGGGTATATGTTTTATCAGTGTTTTTTGAAACGTGACCCAATTTAACAGTGTGACTACACTAAAAATGCTTTTACTGCTATAAACGCAGATTTGTGAGCATTGGAATTGAATTGTTATAAGCACGCAACACACGTTGTGCTTGTCATCACAGAACGTAACCAACGAGAATAAAGTGTGTCGTCATCAAGGCTTTCGCAGTAGGCTTGTTTGCATGTCAGTTAGAAAAGTGTCCGAGTTATGTCCGACTTGCTCTGATGTCATGCTGACATGTTCAAAAAATGTTGTGTTCTCTTATAAAATGTTTTATTTCTTTATCTGGTTTCATGTGATTTAAGTATTTAAATTATGCATGAATATTCCCAAACACTGTCAGTGCGATCTCTGTGTGAGATATGTGATTGTTGTCATATTTCTATAAAAATCTAAAATACATGTTTGTATTAAAGTACAAATGAAGGATAAATACACCTTTCATATGGAATTAAATAGCAAGCACTTTGAGTGTCTTGTTCATCATATTTATTTTATTATATAAAGGCAATAGAACTGAAATGATATCATGTTAATCAGCAGCACAGCACATGAGTGAGAATAACGCAATATCTGTCTTTGATCTCGTTGGTATCTGTTCACTTCAAGAGGTCAGAACTGTCCGTCTTGACTGCTTTTATTTCACTCCTCCCCTCACTGCAGCCGCCTACTCTCGCCTACATTTCAGGCGAGGCGAGGTGAGGTGAGGCGAGGCGCATCTCAAACAAGCCTAGTGCCTGACCTAGGCGGCTGGTCTCGTTTTGCTTTCGCGGTACTTTGATGGCACATGTCATAAGGCAGCTGCAGAGCTGATCAAAGTCTGACAAATTTTCTAACCAGGATGCATTGCTTTTGACAGGCGATCTTTGCTGCGCCGCATGAAGTCGAACAAGCCTAATGTCTCTAAAGAGTGTGTTTTTTGGATGTGAGGAAAAGATAACCTCATTCAGTGTGAACAGTGGATGCAATTTGTTTTTTCAAGGCAGCAATGGAGTTTCTCAAGCGTGTTTGTTTGTTTCTGTCATTTCGGTGACAAATGTTTTATAACGAGGTACATTCTGACACTGGATTTGCAGCAGTCCCAGCGATAAAACAAAGATCCCGGTCATGACTAGGAACTGCTGTAAAACTGCATCAATGTCTATGTCTTGTTGTCAATCGGCCCATAAGTGCTTGCGACTCTTGTAGCGTCTGGACCAATCACTGCGTTAAGCTTTAACCCTTTCCTATACAAACTGTGTGTGTGTGTGTGTGTATGTCTGTGTTAGACCAGTTTATGTGTTTATGTAGTATGTTAGACCAGTTTATGTGTTTATGTAGTATGTTAGACTAGTTTAAGTGTTTATGTAGTTAATAAAGTCATATTTGTATCACACTTGACGTTGTTCATTGTTTGCTCATAACTGGAGTCACTTAATCATGCAGATTTATGCTACAAGCTCTTTGTAGAATTGTACAGTAAGAAAGTTATTTCCCTTAACCAGGAAATTAACGTTCTTAGAATTGACAGACAGTTGACCCTGAGAGGTCAGCTAAATATCTACAGCGGATCTAAATATTTATAATTAATTATAACTAGTTATGATTAATTATTCATATTTCCCCATGAGCTGATTCGCTACACTCTTCAGCTCCGCCCATGGCTCGCCTCCAGGAGAGTTGGAGTTGGACCTGTTTTCGGAGAGAATCACAAGCTGTAACTTTCTTTTATAAATCTGATAAAACTGTAAACTCTTTGGAGCTGTGAATGATGCAATACTACACTATATGTACTCAAGATTAACATGAGATTGGCCGAAACTGTGTGTGTTATGTCCCCTTTAACCTAGTCAAGTCGACTTTATAGTCATAGCACTGCAGCACAGATTTAAGCAGCAGGAAATAACGACCATGGTGAAAATGGAATCATTTCTGCTGCGGCGCAGCTCCAAGAGAAAATAGTAAACGGTCATTGTTCCATTGAAGTCGTCTGCATCCAAAAACCTAGGCTGCTGACATGCTGCCTCGCCGCCTATCAGCCAATGACTTTGCAGGCAGCGTTTGTTCATGAAGGTAACTCATTAAACTGATATTGGACATGCTTCTGAGGCAGCTTAACGGTTCAATGATCTACAACAAAATAGAATGAGCTTTGGTGATAACTAAGCAAATATTCAATTATTTATTTGATCAATCATCATGGGATAGAACACACCGGATTGTGAGTATCAAGGCAGTGAAGTATGCATCTATTCTGCCTTTAAATATCGACCAGATGAGGTATCTCAGGAGGCAGAAAATTAAGCTAACTTTGGATTCGACGTGTGCTTGATGCCTTCCTACCTTGAAATGTGTCCTCCAAAGGCAGCATTTTCCAGTTTCGGATGCAGCCGTCAGTTCAGAGTTGATTCTGTTGGTTCTGATCAGACACACTTGTTCTGTCTAGTTGTATTGGAAAATGCTTGTTCTTAAGCTCTCGGTTGTTATTGGGAACATGCTTGTTCTTAAGTTATAGTTGTATTGTCGGGAACACGCTTGTCCCAGAACTATCTGGTTGTTGTTGGAACATGCTTGTTCTAAAAGCTGTTGTCGTATTTGGAACATGCTTGTTCTTAAGCTACCTGGTCGTAATTGGGAACATGCTTGTTCTTAAGCTATAGCTGTATTGTTGGGAACATGCTGTTCCAGAGCAATCCGGTCATTATACGGAACATGCTTGTTCTGAAAGCTATAGTTGAATTGGAACTTAGGACCCCTATAGGAACACAACGCCTATCTCAGCATTCATATACTCAGTGGCTAATTATCCTCCTCCATCCCCAACTCCTCTGTCAGTCGGTATTCAGCCTTATGATTCTACTTTGAATCAGACTAATTCTAAAATGTGTACATAAAATTATTGAACTTTAACAATATCTGCAATATATTTATGTTGGTTCTGTTCTGTTTACCCTGGGGGGGGGTTCTTGCTGCTCTCCCTGCTCTCATCCATGCAAGGGTGCATGGATGCGCAGGGAGTTCTTGCCCAAAACGGAACCATACCGCCAATCCAAACTGTATGCTAATTGTAAATCATCTTTGATAGTGGTCCTGACAGAAATAAAACAATTTTACAAATATGTGTCACATTTCTGGAAATCCATTTCAGTCTAACTGGTCAGATTTTGCATAGCTTTTTTGTCTATCACGTTCTCATGCCACACTGATTTTTTTTTTAATTCATCCAATTAAAAAATTTAGGGTAATGATTCACATCTATATTTTTTAACTTGAACCAATGAAAAATACATAACTTGCCCTTAGGGCAAAGATATAGATGTGAATCATTACCCTACATTTTTTTAATTGGATGAATTAAACACTTTTTTCAGTGCATCTAAAGTGTAAACCGGTGAAGTCAAGCAAGAGAAATGACAATATAGAGCTGGTCTACACAACTATTTGTGTTTTTAGACTTGAGACAGCTGCACGGAATAAATCTGCACATTCCAGTTTCTTAAGTTTCTACTACTGCCTCACAAGACGTAATAGGGACTAGGGCTGAGTATCGATTCAGATGTCCCGATTCGATTCGATTTCGATTCACAAGCTCTCGATTCGATTCTCGATTTTTTTATTACATTCAGTGAATATAGTTTTAATACAAATGCTATTGATATTTCTAAAAAAAAAACTTTAAACATCAGTTTACAAATGGTGAATTAATAAAAAGAAATTAAGAACCACATGCCTGTATTTTAAACCTATTCTTTTTTTTGTATTGGGTCATTTTTTAAACAATAATAGGGCCCTATAAAATGTTCTTAATTTTTCTGGTAATCAGATGAAGGCATAAAACATTAATTTAATTTATGTATGTGATATGACGGTAGATTTCTCAAATGAAACGGTAAATGCTAATGAAGTGACTCTCAGAGCTACGGTGACGCATTGCTGCCGCACACATATTTTTTCCACTCAATTATGTCGCTTTAACGACATCTTTTCTCGTTAAAACGACATCTTTTCTCGTTAAAACGACATATTTTCTCGTAAAAACGAGATGTTTTCTTGTTAAAACGACATCTTTTCTCGTAAAAACGACATATTTTCTCGTTAAAACTACATCTTTTCTCGTAATAACGATATAATTTTATTGTTAAAACGACATCTTTTCTCGTAATAACGACATAACTTTCTAGTTAAAACGACGTGCGTGGCGTAACAGGCGTTTTGTTTCTTCAGCCATAGCCTACGGAATACTGGTACGGTAAAAGTTTTCAGCTTTTTGGGCTAGAGTCATGGCACATTTAAATGTACTGATTTATTTCTACTTTCTCCTCGGTTTAAGTCACAAAGACATTTTATTAACATTGAGCCACGTCGATAGGATTATTATTAGTATGTGAACACTACGTCGGCATCTTAAACATCTGAGACTGTACAGACGAAAGAATCAAACAGATCTATTGGAAGTAGCATTATGAATGAACTAGACCGTTATGGAAAGCTACATGGATATAAACTACTACATCTAAAGTGTATTCAAGATGGATTTGTTGTCAGTCAACGTGTAATTCGCCATTTATTAGGCATCCTGGATCCCGATGGAGTACAAATGAGAAGGAGAAATCGCTTAAGATGTCGGATGTATGTAAATCCTGGCCCCAATTTTATATGGCACATGGACTCCTATGACAAACTGAAACCTTTTGGAATCTGCATCAACGGCGCGATCGATGGATTTTCTAGGATGGTAATTTGGCTCCATGCTTATTCTACTAATTCTGACCCGAAGGTAATCTCCAGCTATTTTATTAATGAAGTTGGACAAAGGATGGGGACACCAGCCAGAATGAGGTCAGACCTGGGAACAGAGAACTGTTATGTGGAACAAATGCAGAAGTTCCTACGCTATGATGACCACGACGAATATGCAGAAAACTGCTTCATCTATGGTTCAAGCAACCAGCGCATTGAGAGCTGGTGGGCATTCATGAGAAAACAGCACGCTCAGTACTGGATTAATCGTTTCCAGGATTTGAAGGAGAAAGATTACTTCACAGGTGGTTTCCTGGACAAGCAGTTAATATTGTTCACCTGTCTGAATATCATTGAAGTAAGTTGATGTATTAGCCTAAAATTAGGCCCAAAAGTGTTGGCCTCCAAAATCAGTATGGAGGCCCAAACCTGCAGAAATGTATATGTAGCCTATGTATACAGAAATAATACAGAAAATAATAAATGAAAGGAAGAATTCAAAATAAATTCAGGATTAAATGTAATTAAAATGAATTATATAATGCATTTTAACTTCGTTTAATCCTGAATTTATATTACTTTGTCTCTTCATTTATTATTTTCTGTAATATTTTAAAATTAGTTTATTCTTTATTAACGTTTATTTATTTTTATATTTATGTATTCAGATGTGTTAATTTCCATATTTATCCATTTATTTAGTTGTACTTTCTGGTCTTTAATACATTATTGGTTGAGCTCATTGTATATTGTAGGCTATATGCGGCTATGTAGTGGATATGATCTCACTGTCTAACATATGCCTAATTCATCGTTAATTTTGTAATTTTGTCAACTATTTTTTCTTAATTACACATCTTGTTTTGATGTTTCTTTTATTCCATAATAACATTGCAAGTTAAATGGTTTTAGACTATTTGTTTTTCTAGGGTCGAAAAAAGAAAATAGTCCTATTCTCATTTTACAGATATTATCCAAAATTATTTTTTTATTTCGATCTGCAGTCCAATAAAAGTTAAGAAAAAATAGAATTAGCCTACATACAGGCCTATCTATAGAATAGACCAATTCTATTTTATCTTACATTTAAAAACATTTAACTTTTTCTTAAAATTCGTCATGAATAATAGGCCTAAATAAACTTCATAAAGAATATTCTTCATAACGGATTTTATTTCATAACAAATATAGGAAGGTAACGATTAACTATCCTTAAAAACTATCCTGCATTAAACAATCACAAATATGACACCTGTAAATAAAATCATTTTATATACATTTTAATTATATATCATTTTTTTGTGTCAAATCAATGAGAAAATTCACTGCAGCTCTTCTGTCAGCTGCCGGAATGTGATGTGTTGACAGCGCCAGCATTGGGAGCATGAACGTTTTCTAATAAAATGAATATTTAAATATACAAATATAATTTTAAATGACATTTGTTTCGGAGCAGTAAGCTAATGTTTTATTTCGTTCTAACCGGTAACTCTGGAACTGTAATGAATGAATGAATGAATAAATAAATAAAAGCTTATAGTGTTTTTACTCAGAACCAACTCATTTTCAATCAATGATTTAGGGATTCATACATAAGGACTATTTTATTGATTGGCTATAAGTTTTAAAAAAAGCGCTTCAAATGTTAAATGTGAGGCAATTAAACATATTTGAAAAGACAATGAAATGTGTCCAGTAATAATTCCAAAAATAGAAACATTGGACTTAGCCTAATGAATAGGCTAAATTGATTTAGCCTTGTGTGATATTGCTTAACTATATAAATTACATAAATATGAGACAAAATCTAATACAGGGATGTTTTCCCCCAATATCTTGAATTTTACGAGCATATAACTGCATTACACCAATGCCCTGCATCATGTTCGTCATCAACTGTAGATGTGTTCGGCTTGAAGCGGTGCTTTATGTAAATCACACATTAAATGTAAGATAATGTATGTAGGTATATAATTCTGCAGGTTTAGGCCTTTTTATTAGTGGTCTTTATAAGATGTTTTATTTTTGTAATTCTTTAAAAATCACTTTAGATCAGGGATGGGCAGCTCTGGCCCTTAAGATCCACTTTCCTGCAGAGTTTTGCTCCAACCTTGATCAAACTCACCTAAACAAGCTAATCAGGGTCTTCAGGAATGCTAGAAAGCTAAAAGCAGAGATGAGTTTGATCAGGGCTGGAGCTAAACGCTCTAGCTGAATCTTGAGGGCCAGAGTTGCCCAGCCCTGCTTTAGATTATATTTCTTTCTGCTAATGAAATCATGGAACGTGTTTGTTTATTTCACTGTTATAGGAAGAGCTGCAACAAGTCCTGCATTTGTGGAATACTCACAGAATTCGTCGTTGCAGAAATGCTGTGAATCCCAATGGCCGTCCTCTCATGATGTATCACCTCCCACAACTTTTTGAAGCAAGAGATTACCTGAAGCCTGTCTCTCAGGAGGCTGTAGAAGCCTGTAGAGAGGAATGCCTTCAGAGAGGGCCATACTCATGTGATGAGACAGTTTTTACTTTATCCTGTCTTCTCATGGAAGAGAACCATCTTCATCCACCCACAACACCTGATGAAGCGATTGAATTGTACCTGTTTCTGAGGAGCTGTATAATTTCAAATATGTAAGCAACCATTGTAACATGACACTGTGGCTCATCTGCAATATCATATTATTTTTCTTATTTGCATTTGTTGTACATAGTAATCTGTACCAGGTAACCTGTTGGGTATCTTCGTAACTGCAAGAAAATGTGTTAATTTAGAAACGTAAATCAATGAATGGCATTCAATGTGTATTCAGTATATATAAGGTGTATCATTTGAGAAGGCACACACACACACACATAGTAAAAATACTAAATGCATAGAGGAAACCATACTTTGTAAGAAAATTGGTGTTGTAATGAAACTTTAAAGAGAAATATGAAATACACGATGTAAATAATGTAATAAAGTACAAATTGATTCAAAAAACGAATTTATTACTCTATTTATGTAACTGTAAATTTAACCCTGGCTTTTTAGAAAATTTCCATTAGCTGCCACACTGAAATGTTTTAACATGAACTGTGACAGAGGAAGGTTTTAGTTTAATTACATTAGAAGGTATGACAAAAAAGTAAGCAGTTCAACTTAAAACAAAATGAATGCTTATCTAAATTTATCCACTGAATACGAACAAATCTAAGCAATGAACTTACAAAAACATTAATTTGTAGCCATTTGTCAATAACCCCTAACCATGGATTTATCAAGCAAACACAAATGAGTTAAAACAATTCTTAACAATTAACTCTAACATTCTTCTTTTTTGGTAATGATAACAAAAAAAACCTCAATAACAAATCAGCACCATATGTTCCAGTCAACATTTAGGTCATGATTTAGACAATGTCCATGACAAACGCATGTGCACTTGACAATATACTTTCCATTTCGGAGCGCAGCTCTGGATAAGAGCTGTAGGTGGAAGGAAGCTCCAGAACTGGACCGCAAGTATGAGCAACTGGTCGTCTTGCCAGTCCATCCAAAGATGTGAAAATCACTTGTATTTTGTCGATGCAAACAACATCAGAGCCTGTTACAAACCTGAGCATCTTCCTCAGCCCCACTACATCCAATCCTCTGATGTACTGCTGTAGGAAACGCAAACACTTGCTCTCTGCTTGACTTTGAGGTGAGCCTTCGAGCAACTTCAAAAACCTTCTTGTTGTTGGTCTCTTGTCTTCATACATCTGTAGAACGTCCACTGGACATTTGAAGGTTTCTCTGAAAATATGTTTGTCTTCTTCAGACATGTTGTCTAAAGCATATTTAGATAGTTGGATGATCTGTTTGTGTCCAGCTTTCAGCATCAGTTCTTTTAGGTTTTGTTGTGTTGGCATGGTGGTCACACCCAAACGATCCAGAAGATCCAGCAGTTCATCTTTGTCATCTCCAAGGAGATCTTCTTTTAAGGCACAGGAGACCAGATCTCTCTCTGACTGACTCAGGTATAAAAGGAATGAATCAATCATCATTTCATCTGTGACTGAATGCTCTCCAAAAATGAGTGCCACTGTGAAAGCTGTTGCCAGACGAGTTGGAAAATATCCTTGGTCTTTGTATCCTTTGGCCAAGATTCTTCCGATTGACTTCCAGTCTTCCTCCTGCCATTTTGGAGAGAGTGATGGCACTCTCATATCCTCCCCTTCAGCTGCACGATCCAGAAATTCAGACCAGAAGCCTGAGTACACATCTCTGGATACACCATCTTCATCCGCTCCCAATTCATCTATGATACTGTACTTCAATTTGTACGTCATGATCCTTGGGTCTTTAAACTGGCCAGTCATCTCATCCAAAAGAGTGATCCTATGCAGTTTTATGGTTACATGCAGGAGCTCATATTCAGAACCTGAAGAGTTGACTACATGAGCTGCATCCTCCACTTGATCTGCAACAGGACTGAAAGCCTCTTCTGTCAAACTCGAATCAATCACACTGACTACATCGCTTGTTGATGGATAAATTATGTTAGTGATTGCAAAGTCAGAGTCGTGTGTGACAGGCAAGTGCATCGGTTCATAAATCAATGTGTCATCCAGATGGCATACCATATATTCACCTGTGTATGGGCCTATTATAACGTCAGGTGACTGAGATAAGAAGTCAGTTGAATCAACAGAAATGATAGGAGTTTCACATTGTTCTTGTGGTTTATGCAATTCTGCTTGTGTCTCAGTGTCACTCACATCTCAGGTAAAATCTTAGCATTCCCATTTTAAGTACTGTGTAGAGTTCTCCCACAGTAATGTCATCTTCAAGCTCTGATTCTTGAAAATCAAAAACATGATGATTAAAGTTCTCCCACAGACCTTTTTTGGACACTCCTCTTGGGAAGAACAATTCCTTTGCTTGACTTAAAATATCAGATTTCTTTGCATTTTTAGAGATAGCAATGGTTCTAGTTCCTCCACCTGAGCACTTCCTTACTTGTTTACCCTCGTGAAACCATCCTCTCTCAATTTTTCTTGTTTTCTCAGCCATCTTGTTGTTCTTCAAGTGCCGTCTGCGTTTTGGTTCGAAATTCTCAGAAGAATCTTCATCAGCTTCTGTTCTGTTGCTTATTCCCATCTTCTGTCTTAGCTTTTCAAGCAGAGTCTGTCTTGTAGCATGTGATTCACTTTTGTTGCCATTTTCCTTACAGAAGCGCACATACATAAAAAGATAAATTAAGGGGTGGGGGTGTAATACGAATAATAAAATCCGGATTAAATATTATAAAAAATAAACTACATTTATTTTATCAAGGAATTTATTCCTTAATTTATTTCCTGTTATTACATTATGTTTTACTCTATTTTGCAAATGAAAATAGTTCCAATCAAAGCCACAGCAGAAGGTGTATGAGCAACCCACAACAGTGCCTTGTTACTGAATAAATCCATGGTATTTAAATTTCGTAATCTATTCATAAAAGACAGTCATTTGGCTTGTTCTGTAGTACCGTTTGAACGAATCTGTTTAATGAATGACTGAATCAATCAATCATTAAGACAGATTTTTTCATTTAAAAAAAAATCAAATTTGAATTTACGGATTAATACCATTTAAAAAAAACTGTAATCTTTATCACTATTTATTTATAATATACATTTATTTTATTATATAAATGTATTGTAAATCCCATATAGAACTAGTTACACCAGATATGAATGACAGTCAAACACATTTATTAAAAGTAGCCTACACATTGCGTGCAACGAACATATTGTAGTTTATTTTTAAATCCTATTTTCAGTTAATGTTCACGGAGGACAAATAAGCCTGGAGGACATGATTAGATTAATCATGCGCGTTTAATCAGGGTTTAATCTAAACTCTGCAGGGCTGTGGCTCCTCAGGAACTTAGTTTTACACCCCTGGCTCAAAACTTTTTATAGTTTGCATTAGCACAATTCAGTAACTTACGTAGTAACTTACCTTGTCCAGCTGCATTTTTTGAATATCTCCCTCTGAAACCCCACGATTTTGAAGAAAACTCCAAAATTCCATGTTGACGTTATTACAGTTGACTTTGATAACTGTTGACTTTAACAGGTTGCCGTAATAGGCTGCCGGGTTGGCAACCCCAAGCAGCTCAGTTCTAAATGGCTGAAATAGGCTGACGTTGTTACGTCACGTACAAAATACCGTGTTTTAAGGAGAAAAAGATTACGTTTTAACGAGAAAAGATGTCGTTATTACGAGAAAAGATGTCGTTATTACGAGAAAAGATTACACAAATTTAAATAGGACATTTACACTAGCTAGAAAATTTCCTTGGAAATACTTGAGCGTTTCTTAGAACAATAAACTGCAATCTTGGCCATACTTGCGTCTAAGAAGTTGAAGAGGAGAACAGAATTACAAATTCTCAAAAACTGGTAGTGCTGAGGTCATTATGAAAGTGATATCACCCATTATCATTACTACTGTGATGTTTGAAGAAGAACAGCCTTTCGTTATTATTACAAGGCATCAGTGTCTCTTTGTTCAGAGTTTTCTTTTTGACTTAGTAATAACTAAAATTCTTTACTATTATTATTTATTTACTAGCATCTTGCTTGCTGAGGAAACAGAGGAAAGAGAATTCATCTTAATTAAACTTACTGTTGAGGCCTCAAACAATGTTTGTAACTTTCCTTTTCCATAAACCAAATTGTAACGGGGCTGACGAGACGTGAGACGTGTGGATCCATCTGCAAGCTTTTATTAAAGAGACATGGTATAACAATGGCAAGCAGGTATATGGCGGGCAAAAACACAAGAATAGTCCTAGGGCTAGCGTAGGTCACCGATCGGCAGACAGAATCACAGGGGCGAGACGAGAGGGAAAAATCCAGGAAAACAGGCAAAGATCAGAAACCGCAAAAACAGGCAAGGCAAAACAAGGAAAACACGGAGACTCGGAAAGGGGTACAGGCTAAACAAGGAAAACACGGAGACTCGGAAAGGGGTACCGGCTAAACAATACTCCGCCGAGAAAGGTGGTTAGAGTGGGTGTTATATAGTGAGTGAGGTGATTAGAAACAGCTGTGTGCAATGAGTGCAATCAGTGCAGTGTGCAAATCGTGCAAAGAATGATGGGATATGTAGTGCGGGGTGCTGTTTGTGTTGTGCGAGACTCAATGTAATGGAAAGGGTGACCTCTGGTGGTGGATAAACGGAAGTCCATGGACCAAATTCGTGACACAAATGTTAGTTAATTAGCTAGATGGCAAATGGTAATTTTAGATTGTAAATTATATGCTTGTTTTAGTGAAATTGTAGGTCTGTAGTGGTAGTATTTTGAAACCAATCAAATTGAATCAAATTGCTGCAAATGTGTTAAATTGTCAAACATTTTTCAAAAATTAATCTCCATGTTCAGATGGAGTTTCTTTTGATTCACACCTCTAAAATATACAGAATAAAATAGTTAAATGAATTAGAATTTCATCTAATTGAAACTCTAATTTAATTTCATTATGCATCAAGTTGAAATGAATTGTTCTGAATTTGAAAAAAATAATTAATGAATCAAATAAAAACCTATGAATCATGAATTTAATTAATTTGCTGTCTACCCAAAGGTCCAAACCCCTAAAATATACAAAATCAAATTGTTAACTGAATCAAATTAAATTTCATTGTGAATCAAGCTGAATTGAACTGTCCTGAATTTGAAAGTGGAAAACCCTAATTTCTTTCACAGTCCATGATGCAAAAATGAACATTAACCCTCTGGGGTCTGAGGGTGTTTTGGGCCCTGGAGAAGTTTTGACATGTCCTGACATTTGTGCTTTTTTCAGTTGCTAATAAACATTTTAATGACTAAGTTTAGTAGCACCATAATCAGCACAAACTGGGCTACAATAATATGTGAGCAGCATGTATGTATGTGATTGTGTTTTTGAGAAAACAACGTTTATGCGTGCTTAGTGAAAAACAAAAATTTTAAAGTCACTGAAATAAGGCCATAAAACACATACAGAACATTTGTTCACAGGACTATTGAGAACAGATCTTGAAGTCTAGAGTTTTTGCATCAGAATTATGTGAAAATCATCTCGTTTACTCACTCACAGAAAACAATATATTGATTTTAATTTTCTAAGACACTTTTTGTGTAGAAAAGGAATATGTGAGGGGGCGTGATTGGTCATGTATAATGATGTGATTCACACCTGAGAAGACAAAGGCCTGCATAATGAGCTGCAGGCCTTTGTCTTCTCAGGTGTGAATCACTCATTATACATGACCATTCACGCCCCCTCGCATATTCCTTTTCTACACAAAAAGTGTCTTAGAAAATTTAAATCAATATATTGTTTTCTGTGAGTGAGTAAACAAGATGATTTTCACATCATTCTGATGAAAAAATTCTAGACTTCAAGATCTGTTCTCAATAGTCCTGTGAACAAATGTTCTGTATGTGTTTTATGGCCTTATTTCAGTGACTTTAAAATTTTAGTTTGCTGTGATGTGGGCGTTTACACGCCGCGCGCTTCACGTGGATGATTATAATATCAATAGCGCGCTCAGCGCGTGGGCGTGGTCGCATTAGAGATAATGAAGGTAGATGTGAAAAACTGGACATCGCGTTGGTTTCATATGGATTACTTTATCACAGAATATTTGCTTTCGATAATATTTGCTTAGTTTAAAAGTAGACATGTCAAGCTTTCTATAGATATAGCTCTCATGTCTCTCTGTTGAGTATTTGCTGAGTTACAGTTCATTTTAATGATTCGTTTCTAAATAAAGATCACGCAGACCAAGGCGGCAGACAGCACACCCTGTTTGTTTTCTTTATTTTATAAATGCACAAAGTTCTGTTGTTATTATGTGTGTATACAAATAAAAGTAGACCCTTTACAGATTCGATTGATGTATTGTTCTTATCTGTAAGATCAAAACTGAAAGTGTAATTTAAATTATTTTCGGTGTTATCAGGAGAAGATGCCTCAAAACGCGTATCCGCGTTAGTCGACTTCAGAGGGTTAAAATATAGGCCTACGGATCATTTCCTAGAAAGTGGATGGGTGAACTTTTGTAAAGTGACGAGAGGGGCGGGGCCAAGAGCCGTGGGAACGGAGCGAGGCCGGTGGAGTAAATGCTAATGCGCGACACCTGCGCCACTCACAGGTCTCGAGTCCCACGGAGGAGCTCCGGAAGGATAAAAGGAGGAGTGACGACAGTGTTGGAGGAGAGAGGACCTCGACTGTCTCGGTCTGAGGATCAGAGACGGGCACAGAAGGCTAGTGTCACGACTCGCGAGATAGGAGGAATCACGGGTCAAAGGGAGGTAGGCAAGACCTTTGGGATGTGATCCAGACAAGGCGACAGCGCTTTCGTTTCGGGTTTTAACATCTGCCCTTTTCTTCCCCTTCCTAATTCCCCTATGACCACCAGCACTCCACCTGACCGAGGTTAGGTAGGAATTTCCTGCATTACAGTCTCCTATGCTGGACCTATGATGTTTTTGGTTGGTTCTATGACTTCATAGCAACCACCTTACTGATGGTCCGGACTAGAGGCTTCTCTGGAATCGCCTCTGGAACGGGGTTCTGACGCGGGAACCATGGTGGGTGATTATGATCCATTCTATATATATATATACAGTATATGTGTGTATTTATATGTATTTAATGTGCTGGTGGTTATGTGTGTATAATCCTTCTGTGAGATTTATTTGCAGTGTTTCCGGGACCTGTGTGTTTCTGTCCTCCTCTAAGGTAGGTCCTCTGTGAGCACACCTTTGCTGGATTCAGAAACCAGGTGCTCGAATTGCAATGTTACCTCACTCTTCGACATTATGTCCAGCCGGTATGATAGCCCTGGTTCCGGCTTCATGCTTCCTGGATCATGCGGCCAGGTCAGAGGCTTCTGCGGGAGCTTTCTTGATCATCAGGCCCCCGGCACGACACTGCAAAAAAATCCTGGATGTCTGGGCTCCAGGATATCCCCTCTTGCTGAGGCATCGAGCGAGAAGTATAGGTGGCATTTGCGAGAACCTTCTTGTGTATGCTATCTCAGGCAGTGCTCCCCTCACTTTAGAGGGTCATATTTGAGCTTGCCTCTCCCGTTTGGCCCAGTACCTCAGAGTATCTGTGATCAGATGCCTGAAATGTTAATCCATGCTATGGTAAGTGCACACGCTAAGCTCTGTGCACTTTCTGAAATCCACATAGTGGTAAGTGTGCATGTTGAACACTTTGTGCACTTTCTAAAATCCACAGTAGTGGTAAGTGTGCACGCTGAGCACTTTGCGCACTTTCCAAAATCCACATAAGTGGTAAGTGTGCACGCTAGACTTTGTGCACTTTCTGAAATCCTGTACGGTAAGGGTTACACATTATAACTTCGTTCCCTTTCTCTGAGTTGGTTAGACCCTGGTACCTTGGGCTCCACTTAACTAGTGTGTCTCTAATTGACACACTTGGAAGTATCGCTCCCCTCACCATTGAGGGTTACTATGAGCATGCTGCTTCCTATCGAGCGCCCGGGTTCGCTCCGTGGGCTGCTCTCGTGGTAATATTAGCAGCGCTCCCCTTTTTACCAAAGGGTTGCCTATGAGCACGCTATTCTTTCTGAATTTGGAGTTCTCCTCTCATGTGAGAGTTGAGTTCTGTTTTTTCCCAGAGCACCAGCTGCATCAGGTGAGCATAGGCCCTTCACTATGCCTCTCTGATGCGCTGAGTTTTTTGGCTAGCTTGCAGTACGCTTACCCTCTGAT
>NW_015506470.1:30151-59881 GCF_001515645.1 Sinocyclocheilus grahami | reverse complement strand
CTCAAGACCATCTTTCTCCTCGCTATTTCCTCACTAAGAAGGATCGGGGATCTTCAGGCACTCTCTGTTTCATGCCTGGAGTTCGCATTCTGTCCTCCTCCGTACCAGGAAGTAGGCCAAGAAAGGCGTAATCTGCTCTTTCCAGTTCGAGCACTGGACGCTTACGCACACAGAGTTGCCCCCGTCGCGTAAGGCAGATCAGCTTTTTGTTTGTTTTTGGTCCGCCAAAGAAGGGATTTCCGGCGACCAAGCAGACTACGGGTAGGTGGGTGGTCGAGGCCATCTCACTAGCCTACGAGTCCTCTGGCCTCCCATCACCTATGGGGGTCAGAGCGCACTCGACCAGGAGTATGGCGGCCTCCAAGCTGGTTTGCGCCCAGCCGGATGTGCTTTTATGCTTTCTGGTGCTTACGTCACCCTGCTCGTGACGTCTCGCTGCTCCATTGGACGGATTTGACACGTGCTTCAGAACGCGGTCACGCAAGGGCGTTCCCAAAGCGACTCGACGCAGCGTCTCGTTCCCTCGGGGAACCATGGTTACATACGTAACCTAGAGACGTTTCTTGCTCCCTCAGCTAAGTAAATTTATTGCTAGCTGTTCCAGCATTGGAACATGCGGTTGGTCGAGCTCCCCTCTCGTTTAAGAGCTGGGTGTTTGCTTGCCCAACCCCGCTATAGATTTAATGCTAGCCAATCCAGCTTTATGCCTTCGATCGAGTTGATGACTCTCAAACATATTGGTTTTGGGATGCACCATTCCTTCCATGAGCTGCTCTTTCAGAGTGCCACGAGAGCCCCTTAGAACGGTATCCTAAAATCCATGTTATGGTAAGTGTGCACGTGAAGGCTTTGTGCACTTTCTAAAATCCACATTGTGGTAAGTTCGCACACTAGTTCTTTGCATTCTTTTCTAAAATCCTATATGGTGAGGGCTTCGCGTGGTTGGTTCGTGCCCTTTCTTGAGCTGGTTAGAGCCCCGTTCACCTTGGGCGCCACTCCACCTAGGTATCCTAGGATACCTACTTTAACAGGGTGTTGCTACTAGGGGTCTGTTTAGACAGTTCCTTTCAGAGCTTATTCAAGAGCAAGCGGTAGCCCCAGTGTGACAGGCCAAGACTTAGTATGATCTTAGGCTTTTGGTCATATCCCCTTAAAGGAATCTATTTGATTCCAAGCCTGGAACTCTACCCCGGGCCCAGGTAAGTTTGAGTATGTAGCCTAGGCCTTTGGCCGTAGGGGATAAAGTCAAGGACAGCCATCTGACGTCCCAGGGGCAACTCACCATGAAAATCGTAAAGTTGGTACTTAGTGCTCGCCATGGTTCTGGCCCGCATTCCACTCAGCACGGTGGCGTGGGTATACCATTCCCCATAGCGCCCCCTAGAGGACGCAGTTCGAAGTTCCCTTGAAAGGGAACGTCTCAGGTTACTTATGTAACCATGGTTCCCTGAGTAGGGAACGAGACACTGCGTCCTCTAGGCTTCCTGCCATGCTTCGAACGCAAGCTTCAGACGAAGAAGTGAATGACATGTTCTCCCGGCGCCTATTTATACTAATAGTCACACCGGTAGTGACGTCATGGGCTGTTGCCGGCCAACGTGTTGTTGGTGTTTTTTCAATGTATGCTTCAGACACGGGTCACGATGAGGCATTCCCCATAGCGCCCCCTAGAGGACGCAGTGTCTCGTTCCCTACTCAGGGAACCATGGTTACATAAGTAACCTGAGACATTTTTGCTTCTCTCTCGTTTGTCAGCAATATTGAGGCTGTATCAGCTCTATAATGATTAATGGAATTTTCTGCTGCCTGGAAAGGCTTGTGTCTTGTCAGTGAATCTCCCATCAATGAGACTTTCTGTCAGAAAGGTTCAATTGTAGGACTTTTAAACGGACCCCTTTCTCAAACACATTGTATAGCTTTTTTCAGTGTCACAGCATCCTGAAAACCCAAGCTAACTGTTTGCTTTTTCTGTTTATAGGTGGAGAGACAGAACATTTTCTGTAGTAACATCAACGTTCAAATGGTTTACATGCATTCCTTCTACAAATGTGACTGTTCTTCATACTGAGTGGTTTGAAATATCTGGCAAGACAAGGGTCTTGATAGTCAGATTAAAATAAAATGTCAGTAAAGTGTCACATGTAAAACTAGCCTATCTAAGATAAAGACCATGACATAACAACTGGAGTTTTATGGCTTTTAGTCAACACTTAAAGGTCACATATTTTACACCTACCTGGAGTTTTATTTTAGGTTTTGATGTCCTTAAGAATATATATTTATGGTATAAGTACCAAAAACCATCTCTATATTTTTACAGCTCCTCTCGCAGGAACTATGCTAAGAACAGGTCGATTTTAGCCTGTCTAATTAATATTCATGAGCCTCTCTTCTCATTGGCCTGTTGTTTTCTGAGTGACGCACGGCCAGGCTAACCACAGGTAACTAGGGTCATGTATGCTGTAGCCTGCTGTGGCTTGGTGATACTTACAAATAAGGTAAATAGAAACACCGGTAATGATGGTCACTGCTAAGGGAAATGTTGTCCGGCCTTACATGTTTGAGCCGAACTCAGACCCCGAATCGGCGATGACAGGAAACAACCAACCACCTCCTCAAACGCGTCTACAACAGGATGTTTCAGAATGGTAATGTTTTTTTTCAAACACCGAATGCAGTAAGCTACCTAACTATTGCTTTCCTACTGATACAGTAAGTTGACCTTTAGCATCACGTTAGCGCTGCATAACCATTTACAAGCTATAATTTCAGATTATGCTGGCTCCATAATGTAACAATATGTGTGAGAATTTAACTTATGGGTTATTTGATGTCGGACTCATCAATGTAGGGACTGCAGCATCTTTGATGAGTAGCTTCTTTGAAAAATCGGCATTGAACTATGCCTGATTGATGAAGCAGTCACTTGTGAAATGTGCAGAACGGACGGTTAAGTTCGAACTAAATTGCTGTGGTATTTCTGAATAAATGAACATTAGTCACTGATCTCTTATATTAATGTTATTCGGAAGCCTGTGCAATGATGTAGTTTCCTGACATCCATCAACTGAACAGCGTTTTCTTGACATGTTTCCATTTTGTTGTTGTTGTTCAGCAATGGCATGGACGCGATGTTGTCTGGTGGGACGGTGGGCAGTGCTCGAGGTGGTGACTGAAGGCAGTGACTGAAGGCGGTGACTGAATAGTTCTGACGTCACATTTTTACGGAAGTCACAACGGTCCGTGAAAAGGCACAGCTACTTTATGCAGGCTGTGTGCATTTGACTGTGTATTGACAGTTTTGAAACTCATATGGTAGTTACATAGTCCCTAGACCTCAGTTATAATGAAAAAAGCCATGGAATTTCAGTTTTGACAATATGGGACCTTTAAAGTTTTTCTAAATCGCTTTGGCACACTATTTGAAACAGTTTTATCATTCTCTAAAGTGTAAGTGCAATTGTTACAACAGTTCTGATCAGACCTTTATTGTATGTCTGTATCCTTACCTAAAACATTTAATTTATGCTTCAAAACCTAGCTATTGTGTCAGTAAATAGTGTTTTTTTTTTCCAGGTAAAATTGAATGGGAAAATCAATACTGTAGTAAAAGAAAATGAAAATTTTTATTTATACAGTACATTTATTTTTGTAGAAATGTGTTGCATGTAAACTGAAAATGCAGTTGCTTGTTCATTTTTACACACTGGTATGTCTTCCCATAGCACCACCACCACACATTCTACATATCTCTATAGATAAACATTTATTTAGATAAATGTATCATGAACCTGACAATATCAGTTTTGATCAACAAGCCATGCACATTTAGTTATTGAGCAAATTGTAGAAAATTGTACTTCTAATTCTTTTGCACACGTCCAAAAAAAAGCAATGTGCTTAAATCAATGCAAAATTCAAATCTGAATCTGAAAATCTTTGCTAGCAAATTGAAAAGAAGTCGACAATGCAATGACTAATAGAGTTATGTCTGTAAAAAAAATGAGAGGGCAATAGACCAAAATATGTTTCCTTTGTCTCACAGTACATTAGCTGTGTAAACTTCCATCAGATGCTGGTCAAAATATATGGTGACAACCCACTTACAGTTTCCAAACTTTTAATTATATATTTGAATTATGCATATTTAATTGTATGTATATTCCTGGCTTCTAGTTGAATTGCTTTAGTAATTCTTACAGTAGTAGTTTTGCTATATTACAATAAAAAGACAATACTGTGATAAGGAAATTATGTTGAAGAATCACAGGGATCAACTGCCTATTATTACATATACATTTGCTTTATAGTTCTGTAGTTTTTGTTTGTTGTTGAAAAAAAAACTGTTGAAGTTTGCATGCTGAGCATTGAAATCTGTGCAGTAACTGTTAACAGCACATGCTGTCAGAATACACAAAGAGAATAAAGCTCTACATTTCCAGTCATTCTGTGCATTCAGGAAGTAATCAGACCTCTTTTACTGCGTTTTGTTACATTGAAGCCTACTTAATTTCCCCCACATCAATACACTTATATACTCCAAACTGACAAAGAACAAAACATATTTAAGATTACTTTGTAAATATATTAAGAAGATATCACATTGACATAAGTATTCAGACCCTTAACTAGTGTTTAGTTTAAGTACCTTTGGGAGTCTGTTTGGGGATAATGCGACAAGCTTTGCACTCTTGGATTTGTAGATTTTTCTGCACATCCTCGCAAGGTCTGTTAAGGCAAGCCAAGGCAAGGCAAATGTATTTACAGTATATAGCACATTTCATACACCATGGTAATTCAAAGTGCTTTACATAAAAGAAAGTTAAATAATTATAAAAAATAATCACAACAATAAAATGCAGTGCAATGAGTTCGGACATCGCACAGTGCTCATTCAATAAATGCACAGCTAAACAGATGAGTTTTGAGTGTAGATTTAAATGTGTAAATGTTTTAGCACATCTGATCTTTTCTGGAAGCTGGTTCCAACTGCGGGCAGCAAAATAGCTAAAAGCAGACTCCCTTTGTTTTGTGTGAACCCTTGGTGTTTCTAACTGACTCAGTCCTAATGATCTGAGTGGTCTGTTAGGTTTCTATTCTGTGAGCATATCTGCAATGTATTTAGGTCCTAGGCCATTTAGTGATTTATAAACGAGTAAAAGTACTTTAAAATCAATCCTAAATATAACTGGAAGCCAGTGTAAGGACCTGAGGACTGGTGTGATATGCTCAGATTTCTTGGTTGTAGTCAGAATTCTGGCAGCAGCGTTCTGGATGAGCTGCAGCTGTCTAATGTTCTTCTTGGGAAGGCTGGTGAGGAGACCATTACAATAGTCCACCCTGCTGGTGATAAAGGTATGAACAAGTTTCTCCAAGTCTTGACTGGAAACAAAACATCTAATTATTGCAATGTTTTCGAGATGACAGTATGCTGATTTAGTTACTGCTTTGACATGACTACTGAAACTAAGGTCTGTCTCCAGAATCACACCAAGATTCTTGACTTGATTTTTAGTTGTTTGACCCCTAGAGTCAAGGTATGCATTCACCTTGAGAACTTCATCTTTGTTTCCAAATGCAATGACTTCAGTTTTCTCCTTGTTTAACTGAAGAAAATGTCAGCACATCCAAATGTTAATTTCATCAATGCATTGGCAGTCTCTAGAAGTATGTTTTGATTGACAGTGTCAAATGCAGCACTGAGATCTAGTAGTACCAGCACTGATATTTTGCCAGAATCAGAATTTAAGCAAATATAATTGATTATGTTAATGAGCGCTGTCTCTGTGTTGTGGTCGGAAACCAGATTGAAAATTGTCCAGGTATCCATTTGAGTTTAAGTATTTGTTCGGCTGATTTAAAAACTAGGGATGCACCGAATGTTCAGCAACCAAAATTATTCGAGAATAAGCAAAAAGACCGAATAAATTGTACCGAAAAATTATATGACGCGATCAAATAGCAACCAGCGCAGAGTGAGAGGCGCGCACTCTTTATTATGCAGCACACACATCAGTAGTGTGGAAGCATTTAAACTGTCGGAGAAAGACGCAAACATCATTACAAGCACCGACAGCGAGAGACTGTTTAGGACTGCATCGCATGTCTTCAATAGGGCCGAAATAAGTTGTGTCAACTTATTTCACAAGTATGGAGAACAGCGATAGATGGATGGACGATGAAGTGCAGGCACTTGTAGCAAATGTAGCACTGCCAGTTGTCGCTAGAGGTTCTTAGTCCTCCTTTCCGTTCTTTCAGTCGCTTTACGTATACGTCGACTGTCCATGTCCATTATTGTGAAACCCGCGAGACACAACAAAACACACAGTTCCGATCACAGCGTCCTCCATCCTCCTGTTGTTAATGTTGTTTTTCTTTGTTTCTGTTGTTGAACGGCGCGCACAAATGACGTCGCAGTCGACCGGCTTACGTCACTTCTTAGTACATACTCTCGGTGCGAATGCAACCCTTTAAATGGTACTGGGAAATAGGTCGCGCAAAATCGTCCCAGTACTTTAGTACCGTACGTTTAGTTCTGGAACTAAAGCGGTGTGAAAGGGCCTAATGAGAAGAGGAAGGGGTGATTGTTGCTGGTTACTGTATGATGATTGAAATCGCGAAATGGCCTTAAAAAATGTGTAAATAAACTGCAGAATGTTATGTTTTTCTAATAAAGCGCGCATGGCATGTATTCTGACAGCGCTGCACAAACTCGCAGCAGATCTGCTTGTTAACTAGGGTTCAAAGTCCAAAGCGCGGGGAAAATATGCGCTGATACAGTCGTCCGTTGCTCAGTCACATTTTTATGAATTTTTACAAGGCATGTGAATGCGATACGTACGATGTATTCGTAATGAGACTCATTTATAAATCTGTTGTCAACAAAAATAAGGTCTTCCTGCGTGTTTCCGCCAAAATAAAAGTTGAGAAAAAGCAAGAACTCTTATCAACATTCATAAATGTTAGTATTGTAATATTACTGTTGTTCTGTAAAATAAAATAAAAAGTAAGACAAAAATAATGATAATAATCATTACAACAGCTCTGTTTTAATAAATGTATTATAACATTCACACATAGTGTTCAAATTATGATCTGTAATATTTTCTAATGTTTTAAAATAAGTCTTTTCTCAGCAAGGCTGTTTTTAATAGTACAGTAAAAAAAATAAAATAAAATACATGTCTGATTCAAGAAGGGGGTCTGATGGCCAAAATTATTATTTTACCAACTTATTCATTTTAAGTTAAATTATGCTTTGTTGGTATAGTGTCTGCTAGAACGTTAACAATGTTCAGTGTTACATATTTTTAAATTGTTTTGTAATTTTTTTTCTTTGAAAAGCAAGACAAAACAGTAAAAAGCACATTTTGGCTTTTTAATTTATGCAATGGTGAAAAAAAATATGTGAAATGCAAAATACATGGAGAACAAAAATCTGTATTCGGTATTTGGCCTTCGGCCCAGTGTTTAATTTTGTTTCGGTTTCGGCTTCGGCCAAGAATTTTCATTTCGGTGCATCCCTATTAAAAACTAACTTTTCAATAATCTTGCCTGTAAAAGGAAGATTTGATATTGGTCTTTAATTGCTCAATATGGTGTTATCAAGATTGCTCTTTTTCAGAAGGGGCTTAACAACTGCAGTTCCCTATCTGTTGGTCACTATGAGTTATGTCGTGACGACATAATGGGTTCACTTGGCTTTAGAAGAAAATGCCAAATTTGCATACCTGAGGCACTCCCTGTGCATACGGGTATAAACAGAAGACAGGTGCATCCACTCTTCAGATTTTTGCTTTGGAGCCGAGTGGATGATAATGCTTGATCTCCACAAAGCCCTTTACTCATCTGACTGGAAGAAGCTGTTCCTGGTAGGCGGTACGGTGCAAACAGCGATGTCCCTGTCATCAGTGATTCCCCTGGGCACTTCAACTGAAAGATCAGTTTCTCTAAAAGAGCAAACCACGGTCGGTCCGCGTCTTTTTAAAGATGCTGTTCCGTCCATGTTTTCTTGGTTGCGATCGTTACCTGTCCTCTGTTGACGGACACGATCGTTGTCTTCAGTGTCTGGGCATCCAACATGTTGGAGCTGCGTTTGTGGATGAGTCATGTGTTCATTGCGAGCGTATGAGCATGGCTTCGCTGCAATCTCGCCTCTCTCTCCTCACAGGGAGCGGACCGGCACCCTCTGTCTCTACCTGTCCCGGTTTCCCTGTCACAAGCAGGGGACTGCCGGCTAGAGCTCTGGTGACAGCCTACGGTCCAATCTTTCCTCCATCTTAGTGCTTTCTAAAACGGAGACGTTATGTCCCCATGCCACAACCTCGAACCATCGCTGGTTGCCAGGGACAAGTTCCTGGCTCCTTAGCATAAAACCTGAAGCGTGGATGCACCTGTCGCCTATTTATACCAGTATGCACAGGGAGTGGCTCAGGTATGCAAAATCCACTAGCCAAATTTCATTGGCATTTTCTCTTAAAGTCAGAGATGATTTGGGCTCCCAAGTGAACCCCCTATGTCATCACAACATAACGTCTCTGTTCCCTTCATGAGGCAATGAGGATTACGTACGTAACCAAGACATTTTCAGTGAGTTTTTATCAATTTATTTTATTTTTTATTGCGGTCAAATCTGTCTGACCTCTGCATAACTTGAGGATGTGCTAATCGCCTTCCTGATATTATTGATCTTCTCAGAAAAGAAGGAAGCAAACTCATTGCATTTGCTGTTGGAGAGCATTTCACTGGGAATCTGACTTGGGGGTTTGTTAGTATATCAACAGTAGTAAAAAGACTGTGAGTGTTGTTTAAGTTACTGTTTATAAGGTTTGAGAAGAAAGTCTGTCTAGCTGTGGCTAGTTCCACATTGAAAGTATGAAGGTCTTCTGTTGCTATAGTGACTTTCAAGTTTCGTCTTCCACCACATCCGCTCAGTTTTTCTGCATTGTCTTTACATACTCTGTACTGTTGTTGAATTTCTCCAAGCTGATTTTTGTCTGCCAGTCTTCTTGCTGACTTCCACAGGAGCAATATTATCAATAACATTCTTAACTTTTGAGTTAAAGGAATCAAGGAGAAGATCAACAGTCTGCAGAAATGCTTGGTGTTAAAGATATAGCCTTCATAAATAGCACACTAGTGTTCTCATTAATGCATCTCTTTTTGACGGAGACAGATCTAGATGCAGTGGTAGCAGAGATCAATATATCAAAGAAAATACAGAAGTGATCAGATAGTGCTACATCCTTAATAGTAATGGATGAAATGTTTAGACCTCTACTGATGACTAAACCTAGAGTGTGTCCTTGACTGTGTGTGGGTCCATGCACATGCTGAATCAGGTCAAAAGTGTTTAAAACAGTTATAATTTATTTTGTAGTTTTGATTTCTGCATTATCTATGTGAATATTAAAATCCCCTGCAATAGCAAAATAGTCAAACTCTGAGGAAATCATTGACATAATTTCTGTGAACTCTTCAACAAAGACTGGAGAGTATTTTGGAGGCCTGTAAATAATGATAAAAATGTGCGTGGAGCACCTTTCAGCACAATCCCTAGATATTCAAAAGACAAGTACGGACCAAATGGCTTGCATTGATAGACACCTTTAAATAGAGCAGCTACACCTCCACCTCTCCTAACAGTCCTGCAGAAACTCATGAAAGTAAAGTTAGGAGGGGCTCTTTAATTGAGGACTGTTGCGCTGCTGCTGTCTTCTAGCAATGTTTCGTTTAGAAACATAAAATCCAGGTTGTTTGTGGTTATGTCATTGATCAGAAATGATTTATTTTTTAGTGCTCTCACAGGAGGAGGAGGGCGAGCTGGGCCCACAGCCTTTGGTGGTTGTGGGGGCCGCCATTTTTTTAGTTGATATCTGGGGGCTTGCAGCGAAAGAGTGGGAGAGTTTGGTCCCAGCAAATACCAGTTCCTCCATTTTCTGTGAGAAGCTTAGAAGTGTAGATGCTGTAGAGAGGGGTAATGTGTCTGGTAAGGGGGGCTCTGGCTCTGGTGTTTCTAGTGGCTGTAATATGTTGTCTTGGCTTCCCTGGCTGTTTTTCCAGAAAGTTGTCCTTGGGTGCTGAGTCTTGGAGCTGTTCTGATGTGTCACAGTCCGTCTGTGATGAGCTCTGTGGGCAGTGCTCAGCCATGATGTTCATGAGCAGTGGTTGTTTGCTGTGGCTAGTTCCACATTGAAAGTATGAAGGTCTTCTGTTGCTATAGTGACTTTCAAGTTTCGTCTTCCACCACATCCGCTCAGTTTTTCTGCATTGTCTTTACATACTCTGTACTGTTGTTGAATTTCTCCAAGCTGATTTTTGTCTGCCAGTCTTCTTGCTGACTTCCACAGGAGCAATATTATCAATAACATTCTTAACTTTTGAGTTAAAGGAATCAAGGAGAAGATCAACAGTCTGCAGAAATGCTTGGTGTTAAAGATATAGCCTTCATAAATAGCACACTAGTGTTCTCATTAATGCATCTCTTTTTGACGGAGACAGATCTAGATGCAGTGGTAGCAGAGATCAATATATCAAAGAAAATACAGAAGTGATCAGATAGTGCTACATCCTTAATAGTAATGGATGAAATGTTTAGACCTCTACTGATGACTAAACCTAGAGTGTGTCCTTGACTGTGTGTGGGTCCATGCACATGCTGAATCAGGTCAAAAGTGTTTAAAACAGTTATAATTTATTTTGTAGTTTTGATTTCTGCATTATCTATGTGAATATTAAAATCCCCTGCAATAGCAAAATAGTCAAACTCTGAGGAAATCATTGACATAATTTCTGTGAACTCTTCAACAAAGACTGGAGAGTATTTTGGAGGCCTGTAAATAATGATAAAAATGTGCGTGGAGCACCTTTCAGCACAATCCCTAGATATTCAAAAGACAAGTACGGACCAAATGGCTTGCATTGATAGACACCTTTAAATAGAGCAGCTACACCTCCACCTCTCCTAACAGTCCTGCAGAAACTCATGAAAGTAAAGTTAGGAGGGGCTCTTTAATTGAGGACTGTTGCGCTGCTGCTGTCTTCTAGCAATGTTTCGTTTAGAAACATAAAATCCAGGTTGTTTGTGGTTATGTCATTGATCAGAAATGATTTATTTTTTAGTGCTCTCACAGGAGGAGGAGGGCGAGCTGGGCCCACAGCCTTTGGTGGTTGTGGGGGCCGCCATTTTTTTAGTTGATATCTGGGGGCTTGCAGCGAAAGAGTGGGAGAGTTTGGTCCCAGCAAATACCAGTTCCTCCATTTTCTGTGAGAAGCTTAGAAGTGTAGATGCTGTAGAGAGGGGTAATGTGTCTGGTAAGGGGGGCTCTGGCTCTGGTGTTTCTAGTGGCTGTAATATGTTGTCTTGGCTTCCCTGGCTGTTTTTCCAGAAAGTTGTCCTTGGGTGCTGAGTCTTGGAGCTGTTCTGATGTGTCACAGTCCGTCTGTGATGAGCTCTGTGGGCAGTGCTCAGCCATGATGTTCATGAGCAGTGGTTGTTTTGGCTGCGTGGTGTTATCAGTGTCCTTGTGGGATGTGTCAACCACGTGATGACTCGGAAGCTGATATGAAATCCTGTGGTAGTTCATACTCTGTCCAGGTGTGTGTGTGCCATTCAGGTTGAGTGGTTTGGCACACACTACCGAAGGATGATGAAGGAAGAAGTAGATAATGTCCTTTAGCACTCTTGCACCAAGTTTGTTTGGGTGTTGGCCATCCAGTTTAAACAGTTATCTATGGCCCCAGAAAAGATTGAAGTTGTCAATGAAGTTCACTCCTTCTTGTATACAGCAGGTTCTTTGTAGCCATGTATTCAGCCGAAGCAACCATGAAAACATGTTAGTTCCCCTTGCCTTGATGAATGACTGAACTTTGAGTCTTCGAAGTGTTTCAAAGAGTTCACTAAAATCCTTCTTAAGGAGTTCTGACTGCTCTTTCCGAAAATCATTCTTCCCCACATAGATGATGATTCCATTTGCAGTCTTGTGCATTCATTAGAATGTTCCGAAGTTCCTTGTTTCACATCAGAGACGGATGCTTGAGGAAAGCAGCATGTAGTTGTAGTCCTGCTTCTGATGTTTCTGATAATGGAGTCGCCCACTATCATCACCTGGGCTCGGCTGCGCTCTGGGCTAAAACCCGCTGTCTGTATAACCTTGAGCACCTGTTAGTAGCAATGTTAGCTGCTGGCTGATATGATGCATGCTCAATCACATTTGGAGATTCCCCACCCACATTCATTAAAGCTTCAAATCTGTTCTCAAGATGTAAAGGGGGTGGTAGAATACCTGTGTTTGCAAGCCTTGTCATAGCCGTATCTGGGGTAGAGGATGCTACTGCAGCTATATGAGATACTTGCAACAATTTGATGTCTCGAGTGCTTTTGTGTCTCGCTTAGGGCTGTGCGATATGGACAAAAAAAGCCTATCGCGATTTCTTTGATCAATTTTGCGATTTAGATTTTAATCACGATTTTGACAGACACATAGATGCTTTACAGTCATAAATGCATTCAGTGTGAATTTGAAATATTTCCAAAAGAAAACCAATTAGAGCTTTATCAAAAAGCTGACATAAAACGGAGATAAGGCAAAATAATCACTAAGTAAAGGTGTAACAAAATGTCTCTAGAATAGACATATTGCAGAAAAAAATTTAAAAATCCTGTGTCCAGGGATTTTTTTTGCCATGCATTGGTCATAGAGCTCTTTGTGGCATTGCCTCAGATGTTGAACTAGATTTGTTGCGCCAAGTTCACACGTACTCCGTCTGCAGCGCGTATACAGTATGTGTATGCGGTGCAGAAG
Source organism: Sinocyclocheilus grahami (assembly GCF_001515645.1). Lineage (NCBI taxonomy): Eukaryota > Metazoa > Chordata > Actinopteri > Cypriniformes > Cyprinidae > Sinocyclocheilus > Sinocyclocheilus grahami. The sequence goes on along the minus strand of NW_015506470.1, from coordinate 47,078 downwards.
CAGCACAGACTCATTTTGCTTTCGCACAGGAGGCGTTTGCAGTCCGCTCCTGATCCACAAACCACAACATTTATCCAATATTTTGATTTCAAATCCAAACGTTGTTTCTGAAAATGCTTTTTTAGCATTGTGATTCTCTTTCATCACAGTACAGTAATACAATCTTTCATAGACATATTCACGTTTAAACTCAATAAATATAACTTCATTTAACTACCACCACGAGTGCCATCTATTATTGCCTTGTTTATCTAAAAGTGCACTTTTCCTTGTTTTAAATCTAGCCAAAAAGCCATATGTGTTGACTGTGAAACAGTAGACTTTATATATATATATGCATTTATAGTGTAATTACTAAATTTCCGTGCCAATCCATGTTATTTTTACTGCGAATAATGCACTTTCACTTTCAGCACGTGCAGCACAGCAGAAATAGACTCCGTGCGGAAACGATCGCAGCATGACTGCTGCAGACGCACCGCTGCAGACACACCGCTCCTGGAGCGCACTGCTGGAGCACAATCGCGTGCAGTGTGAACGCTCTGATCCGTTAACATGGTCGTGAAAAAAATACGCACCACAGACGGAGGGTGTGAACGTGGCGTTACGTTTGTATGCCCGCCCGGTCTGTTCTGTTCTCGTGCTCCATTTAGGCGCTCTGCATTCTGATTGGTTCGGATAGCATACTGCGGGAGGTCGGGGGGCGCGGAAAATCGTGCTATAAAGCGATTTAGAAATCGCGCACGCGATTTCGATTAATTGCACAGCCCTAGTCGATTTTAGGCCCTGTTTGTGCCATCGATTAGTGTGTCGATCAGTTTTGGCTTCCTTTTGTTCCTCTACGCTTGGTATAAACTGTTGAGATTCACTAGATTCAAAGGTCTCACCGGCTGTATGCTGAGGGGGTCTGTGACGATGGTCTGCTGTGTGTTCTGCCTCTTTTGGAAGTCCAGCAAGTAACTTTGTTTCAAGAACCGCAATCCTTTGTAGAAGTTTATGGCAGTTCATGCAGCAAGTAGATTCCACAAAAGGCATTTTCTTTCTTGTCTGTTTGAATGTAGGCAGCTGTGTTTTCCCGTCTCCGGAATGCAAGCTGCTGGCAGTGGGAGGCAAAAAGTCTTATTTTTCGTGGTATTATTCCAGTCCCGAAAAGTTTTTAGTTTTAGTGTTTCTGCCAAAAATATGTTGTTTGAGTACTGTGCTGATCTGCTGGAGTTAGAATCTTAGAAAAATCTAAGAAAAGTACATAAACAGAGAGCAAAGCACAGAGCAGTAAGCAAGAGCGTCCAAACAGTAGTAAAGCCGGAAGTTAAGTTAGATGGAAACCATTATTTTCAGGTCTCTCAAGAGATGCTTGAAAAAAAAAACAGTGTCAGAATTATGCCATGTTATGTACAATATATGTACTTGACACGTGCAGTAGTACTTCAGAGGGCATTCAGGTTTGATTCTGTGCAAAACATCCGGTGGCATGTTGTGCATGACAACATTTTTCGATCATCCTGTGCAATGATTTCAAAGCAGGAAGCTGAAATTGTCATTTATCATGTGTAGTGTTGGCATGTGTATGTTTAGTTTATTATTTGAACTATTCTGTCATTTAATTTGACAGCTTATTTCTAGATTTTAGTTTTTTGTTTTTTGAAACAGCTGGTAGGTCAAATTGGTTAAAACAATAATTGATGGTAAAAGATGTTAACCTCAAAGATCTGACCTTGGTAAAATATGTTAACCTCAAAGATCTGACCTTGAAAAGAGACTGTTTTAAGTCAGATACTTAAACATACCACTTTGGGTTTGTTATGGTCTACCATGTGATTGTTGTCACAAAAGAGTTTTGTTCAGACGCAATAACATCTGATAAAATGACATTTCGGAGGATCAGACTTCAGAGTTGTTGAAATTTATCTCAACTGGAGGGTTGCTAAGCTGTCATAAGGCTTTATTAGAAAGCCTTCATCAGTCCAAAGTCAAGCCTGCCAAAAAAGGACACCCTAGAAGAAGTGACAAAGAACCCCAAAGTGACAGCTGAGGATCTGCAAACATGCCTTAACACACGATAACTCACTTTAGCCCTAGCCCTGAACTCTTTTTTTTTTCAAGTTCAGAAATTTGAATTAGTGGTTTACAGCAGTTGTCAAACCTTTTTGTTCTTCCGCTGGGGAGCCTGTTCCTTCAGTGACATTTAATGATTCAGTTGCAGAATCTTGTATTTTAATCAATGGTATTTGTGAAGCTGACTGACTGACAAATGACTCTTCCTTTCTTTTTTTAATCATCTATCCATCCTGGAATTTTTTTGCCCAGGTGGCCTACAGAGCATAAATTGCTTCTTAATGTTTTGTCCAAACCATTGATGAATTAATAAAAACACACCAGACAAGTTCAAATAATAACTTTTCAGCTTTGTTTATAAAAATACCCGTGTACGTGTGGACAAGGCCTGAGATTGGAAACTTCAGTTTTCAGTTTCAGAACAGCTGAACTGAGTTAGTTCAATCAACTCTGAGCAGGCTGACACTGCCAGTGCGTTCCAAATGGGATATATCGCCCTCCGAAGGGCACTTTGAAGTAAAAACAATCATGGCCGCCATATCAAAGGGCAGATCCAAACCGAAGTGCTAAAAACTGGCCACTTCAAAGGGACCTTTGGAATGAAGGATTTCAAAGGGTACAACTTATGGACACTTTATTAATTGAGAGCGCCTGCAGGTCTCCTATTCACTTTACTGATGCTAGTCCTAGAAGCAGAGCAGTCTTTAGCGATAGCGACCTAATGTTGGTGGCTCGAAAGCGGGGCCCTTCAGGGCCCTCAGCACAGTGGGCAGGTCCCATGAAGGGACGGTAGGGGGACGAGGCGGATTCAGCCTCCTTGCACCCTTCAGGAACTGATTGGCCCTCAATAGGGACATGAGAGGCCGCTATAGCCGCCACATAGACTTTGAGCGTGGATGGGGAGTGACCCTTATCCAGCAGCTCTTGTAGAAAAGACAGCACCTCTGCTAATTCGGAATTGAGAGGGTCTTTGCCACAGTTTAAACACTAGGCAGAGAAAAAAGACCACTTTAAGGCATAGAGGCATCTCGTAGACGGAGCTCTAGCCTCCGAAATTGTGTTTAAGAATCGCTCTGGGAGGCACGAAGGCTCCCGTCGAGCGGCCAGAGGTGCAGGGCCCATAGGTCGGGCCGAGGATGCCATAATGTCCCGTTCGCTTGAGAGAGAAGATCCCGTCTCAGTGGAACAGGCCAAGGGGCCGCTATCAGTAGCTGTGTCAGCTCTGATAGCCACAGCTTGTTCATCCACAGGGGGGGCTACCAGGAGAAGCCTGTGTTTTTGTTCCCTCACTAGCCTGATTACCTGTGGGATCAGAGCGATCGGGGGGAATGCGTAAAGAAGGAGGTTGGGCCAATCGTGGGCCAACGCGTCCTTGGTCTTTGAGAAATAAATTTGGCAGTGAGAGTTGTCTTCTGAGGCGAAGAGGTCTACCTAGGCCTCGCCGAAGATCTCCCAGATTTTCTGAACCGTTTGCGGATGGAGCGTCCACTCTCCTGAGGTGACATTGCTCCTCGATAACATATCCTCTCCTCGGTTAAATTGGCCCGGTATATGCACTGCCTTTAGTGAGCGCAGGTTGGGTTGAGCCCACTCTATGAAGCACTCCACTAGCATGAAGAGGCGCTTTGGAGAGAGGCCTCCCTGGCGATTTATGTAGGACACAACCGACATGTTGTCCGATCGGATTAGCACATTTCAGGAATGGCAGGAAGAACTGACAGGCTCAACATACTGCTAACATTTCCAGGCAGTTGATGTGGAAGCCTTTTTCCGCCATCGACCAGTGGCCGAAGGTCGGTATGCCCTCGCACAGCGCCCCCCAACCTGAGTTGGAGGCGTCTGTCGTGACAACTGTCCTTCTGTGAACCATCCCCATGGCCACGCCCTGTTCCATCCAACGGGAGTTCTTCCAGGGGGTCAGGGCCGATACACAGGTCTGATTCACCCTGATATGCAGGCATCCGTGACGCCACACATGGAATGGAGCCCGTGGTTTCAACCAGCGCTGAAGGGGGCGCATACGCAGCAGACCCAACTGTAACACTGGAGATGCTGCTGCCATGAGGCCCAGCATCCTTTGAAACGTGTTGAGTGGGCGAGCGGTACCGATCTTGAAGAAGGTCGCCAGCCTCCGTATGGCCAGAGCTCGTTCTAGCGTGACTACAGCTTTCATTTGAGCTGAGTCGAAGATTGTTCCCAGGAACAAGATTCGTTGGCTGGGAAGCAATGAGCTTTTGGCAAAACTGACCCTGAGTCCCAGGCACTCCAGGTGGCTGAGGAGGAGGGCTCTGTGAGATATTAGTTCTGCCTCCGAGCCATTCGTCGAGGTAATTGACAATACGGACTCCCTTCTGTCTCAGATGGGAAAGAGCCGAGGAAGTAACGGCTGTAAAGGCCTGACTCACTCTGGGCTGGAGGAACCCTTCCCACAGCTCCTTTTGCCAGCAAATTTATCACCTCCGAGCGCAGGATATGAGCATCCTTGCTCTGCACGGAGGTGGGGACAACACCGCTGAAGCGTGGGGGTCTTCGAGCGAACTGGAGTGAATATCCTCACTTTATTATGCCCATAACCCATTCCAACACCCTGGGGATGGCCTGCCAGGCCTCGGCCCATGTGACGAGGGGTTGATTTAACTCGGGTGACTGGCCGCATGGGGGCAGAACACGTACGAGTGATGGAAGAGGAAGTTTGCTCTCTTTTTGAAAATGTTTGTGTTTTATTATTTTTCCCGCTATCACAGCGGTCGGATACTTGGGCGCATGAACGGGCCCGTTGTTTGCACAAAACACATTTCCCTCTGTACCTGGAGCTGAACGAGGTGTTAAGAGGTGTAAGAGAGGCTGCTTGAGGGGCGATCCAGCCGTGGCGAGATCTGACCCCATCCTCTTCCTATCCCGTGGATCAGGATGACGCCTGAGGCGCTGGGTCCAATGCAATCTTGGGTCGGGGTCCCTGGCGCTTAGGAGGAGGGTAGCGTCTGGCCGAGCGAGAGCGTCCCCGCGTCTGCTGTGCTTTAGCGGGCTGAACTGCGGGGGTGGCAGGCGCTGGTTTCACAGGCTGCTGAGTCGGCGCAGATTTTGGGCGAGCTGAGACGGCAGCGGAGCTGGAGCGCTTAGGCAGGAAATGTCGCATAGCCTGGGACGATTTCTGTGCCTTCGTGAAGCGTTCAGCAAACCCTTCGACCGCTGGGCCGAAAAGGCTCTTGGGGGAGACAGGAGCATCGAGGAAGGGGATCTTATCCACGTCCTTCATCTCCGTCAGCGTCAACCATAAATGGCGCTCGAGCACCACAAAGCTGGCCATCGATCTCCCAATCACCTGGGCAGTGGTCTTGGTGGCGCATAGAGCCAGGTCCATCGCGCTCCTCAGATCCCTGAGGGTAGCGGAGTCCCGGCCAGAGCTCAGCCGAGCTGAGAGGTCCCGATTCCAGCTGCGAAGGCGTGTCAACGGCGAGCGGTTTCGGATCAGCTTGAGACGTAGAGTCGTCGCTGAAGGAGAAAAAATCTGAGAATCCTGTGGCGAGCGCCCGCTTATATAGCCAGATGCCCTGCCCATTCTGGCGGGCTTTGGCGGGCTTCGTCACCATTGGTTCGTTTTTAAAGCCCTGCACGAACCAATGGCCGTGCAGTTTCACTGCGTGAATGAAATAGGCTTCAGTTCAGGAGAAAAAAGGCTTTTTCCCCATATGCGTCTTAAGCAAGACGCAGTACGAGTGAAGTATCGAAAGGGAACTACATTTCCTATGCCTCTTTCCTTCAGAAAAACCGTCACAAAAAGATAGTTGAACTGGAATCACAGCTCCAGATTCTGACTAGAGATAATCAACATTGTTTCTCAGACAATACTCTGAACTTAATTCATTACTGAGATCCAGGGCAGAATTCCTGATTCAAAGATCCAGGCAGAAATATTATTTTCAAGGGAGTAGACCAAGCCATCTTTTAGCTCTAAGAATACGCAAAAGTGAAAAGTTTGCTAATATTTCAGCAGTGAAATCCCCATCTGGGCTCATTATGACAGACCCAAAAGACATTAATATTGCCTTCCACTCTTTTTACTCTAACCTCTATACTTCTTCTGCTGATGGTGACCCTGACTCTTTTTGCATCTTTTCTGTCCAACCTTGATTTACCTAGGCCAGGGATCCTCAAATCTGGCCCACGAGATCAACTTTCCTGCAGAGTTTAGCTCTAACCCTAATCAAACACACCTGAGCATGCTAATCAATGTCTTCAGGATCATTAGAAAATCACAGGTAGCTGAGTTTGATCAGGGTTGGAGCTAAACTCTGCAGCGCATTGGACCTCCAGGGTAAGATTTGAGGAACCCTGACCTAGGCTGTCAGATTCGGATTCGGATTACCTGGCTGAACCGATCACTCTTCAGGAGCTGGAGTCAGCAATCCGATCTATGAACAAGGGGAAATCCCCAGGTATAGATGGTATTCCAATTGAATTGTATACTAATTTTTGGTCTGATTTAGGCCCCATCATGTTAGATATGATACATTTTTCAGTTACTCAAGGCTCATTTCACCCATCTATTAATATAGCTGTTATTTCTCTCCTGTTCAGATAAAGATCCGACTTCCTGTTCTAGCTACCGGCCACTCTCTTTGATAGGGACTGATGTTAAATTATATGCTAAAGTACTATCTCGTCATCTAGAGAAATTTATGAATAGGCTAGTTCATCATGACCAAACAGGATTTATTAAATCTCGCTCAGCTTCGGATAACTTACGCAGGTTGTATCATATTATTAATTCAACGAATATGTCGTCCTCCCCTTGCACAGTATTACCTCTAGATGCAAAGAAAGCTTTCGACCAGCTAGAATGGAACTATTTATGGGCGGTTCTACAGCATCTGGATCTAGGATCGAGTTTCATAAACATGATAAAAGTTCTGTACCCCAATCCAGCAGCCACTGTTCTCACAGGTTCTGTTTGCTCTAACCTATTCTTTATACACCGAGGTACTCATCAGGGTTGCCCGCTTTCTCCTCTGTTATTTGCCCTATCCTTGGAACCCTTAGCTCAAGCAGTCCGACAATCTGAAATTATTTCTCCCATAATTATACGGAATATTCATCATCATATTTCTCTGTTTGCTGATGATATCTTATTGTTTTTGGAGAAGCCGTCGCATTCTATTGCTCATGTGTTGAATTTATTTGACCATTTTGGATCTCTCTCTGGGTGTAAAATTAATTGGAGTAAGTCATGTTTACTTCCCCTCAATTTTAAAATTGATTCCATGTCCCTTTCTATATCTATTCTCTGTTTTCTGATGATATCTTATTGTTTTTGGAGAAGCTGTCGCATTCTATTCCTCATGTGTTGAATTTATTTGACCATTTTGGATCTCTCTCTGGGTTTAAAATTAATTTTACTTCCCCTCAATTTTAAAATTTATTCCATGTCCCTTTCTATATCTATTCCATTGGTTCAAAACTTTAAGTACTTGGGGATAGATGTTTTACCTTCCCTCCAGGAAAGCGTTTAAAAAAACTATAATAGTATTCTAGCCAAAGTATCCTCAGAGTTGGAAAATTGGTCTCGTCTTCCTACTTCTTTTCAGGCTCGTATATCGGTGATTAAAATTAATGTTCTCCCACGTATTAATTTATTTTCTTCCATGATTCCTCTCTCCCCAACGGTTGGCTACTGGAACAAACTTGATGCATGTGTTTCACGGTATACAGTGGGGAAAAAAAGTATTTAGTCAGCCACCAATTGTGCAAGTTAATACATTGATGTCAGTGTTTTTCTGTTAGTGGAAACATGAGCAAAGACTTTTTGCCGTTTTTAGTTTTCTAGAGATATTTTGTTGTCATCCTTGGGTTCTTTCTCACTTCTTTCAAGGCTGTCTGTTGTGTTCTTAGAGTAACCTTTGCAGGATGTCCGCTCTTCTATGGAGAATAGCAACAGTCTAGAATTTTTTACATTTGTAGGGTATTTAGCAGTGCAGTGTTGCCTGTTTCAGCTTTGGGCATCTCTGTAATGCATTTTTAAGCTATTGGAATATAGGCATGACTCACACTAACCAATCTTTTGTCAGAAGACCAGATTTGTCAGTAATCAGGCTTTGTATGCCTTTATTTAAACAACAGGGTATCTGTGTGACAAACACGTCCAGTTTCATCTACTTAAATGACTTGAATTAGCTTTTGGAGAAGTCATAATACAAAGATTTATTTTTCCAGCCTGGCTTGTCAATGATCACTCAAATTTATAGTAAATCTGTTCGTGTGTTCTTGGTTTAGTCAGATTATGTCTATAATTGTGATTTACAGTAGATGAACATCAGAAGAAATTCAGATTTCATTTCATTTCACTAGCCGTGGCGAAGAGAGTTTGATGCATGACCAGCCTTAAGTGCAGTGAACAGTATAACTGTTTGCAATACAAACTTTTTTGTTTTTATAATTAAAAAAATAATTAAAATAATATGATAACAAAAGCCAATTTGCAACATCAAACATCATAATAACTTGTACATTCAAGCTTAAAATTGTTGTACCCATTTTTAAATTAAAAATAAGGTGGAAACATAAATCTCGCTCAGCTTCGGATAACTTACGAAGGTTATATCATATTATTAATTCAACGAATATGTCGTCCTCCCCTTGTGCAGTGTTATCTCTAGATGCGATTAAAGCTTTCAACCAGCTAGAATGGAACTATTTATGGGCGGTTCTACAGCATCTGGGTCTAGGATCTAGTTTCATTAACATGATAAACGTTCTGTACGCCAATCCAGTAGCCACTGTTCTCACAGGTTCTGTTTGCTCTAATCCATTCTTTATACATTGAGGTACTCGTCAGGGTTGCCCGCTTTTTCCTCTGTTGTTTGCCCTATCCTTGGAACCCTTAGCTCAAGCGGTTCGACAATCTGAAATTATTTCTCCCATAATTATACGGAATACTCATCATCATATTTCTTTGTTTGCTTGTATATTGGTGATTAAAATTAATGTTCTCCCACGCTACTGGAACAAACTTGATGCATGTGTTTCATGGTATATATGGGATGGGAAACGTCCTCGTATTAAACTGACTACCTTACAACGATGTAGGTTACATGGAGGTCTTTCTTTTCCCAATTTTAGACTTTATGCTCAAGCCTTTTCCCTCAGCCCTTTATCAGTCTGGTTTGCTCCTGATGCTTCTGTGTCTTGGAGAGCAATTGATGAATCTATTGTTTATCTGTATAAATTGAAACATCTTGTTTTTTCGGGGGTTCCGCTAAGACAGTGTAAATCTCGGTTTGGTCTCATTGTAACCCACATTCTCTCCACATGGAGGGATGTTGAAAGACATTCACAACTAGTTACAATATGGCATAGGCACTCGCCTATTTTCTACAATAATAATCTTTTGTCAGGCAGTACTCCATTTCATTGTCCGCAATGGACTGATAATAAAGTAAACACGCTGGGAGATATTTATGATGATCGTGGTTTAAAATCCTTTCAGAATCTTAAAACTCAATATAATCTGCCAGGTACCTCCTTTTTTATGTATTTGCATATTAGATCGGCCCTACGGACATATGGGGTGCCTTGGAACTCTCAACTGCCTATTCACCCTTTGCGCAAACTAATCTTTCCCTCTGAGGAATCTCCATCCTCTGCTTCATCTATCTCTTTCTTCTTGAGCATTCATACAAACCTTTATCTATTATAACTGTTTGGGCCAAGGATCTTAATGAGGATGTGCAAGTTTTATTTTCAGATCAGGTATGGGGTATGTTTAAATTGTCTTCTAAGAACCCTAATCACCAAATGATTAATTGGAAATTGCTGCATAGGGTTTATTAGACTCCAATGAAAAGTTTTTATATGAATCTGTCATCTTCTCCTAAGTGTAATCTTTGTTCGCAAGGATCTTTAGGCACGTATTTGCATTTTTTTTGGGAGTGCCCCTCTCACAGGACCTATCATATTTGTTGGGTACTGAGATATGTTTGACTGCTCTCACAGCAGCAAAACAATTGCTAGTCGATCGTTGGAATCCTCCTCACACAATGGACAGACGAACCTGGACTGTGTATTTGTTGGACATTATCTCAATGGAACTCTCAACTTCTCGAATACATGGATGATGGATCTAATGTGAAAACTGTAACGTTATTGCATTCAGCTTTTAATGTTGTGTCAGCTTTTCTTAAATCTTTGTAAAAATTATTTTATTGCTATTTATTTATCTTATTATTAATTAATTTTATTTATTTATTTAATTAAAGTCTACCAGGGTTGGGGTGGGTTCTAAATTTACACAGTTGTTGTTTGTTTTATATTACTATTCCCAGAAGAAAATTCAATAAACAGTTATCATCAAAAAAAGAAATGTTATCTGATCTTAGTTAATATATATACGAGGAGTAATGTAATATATATATATATATATATATATATATATATATATATGAACATATTATAAAACTTTTAACTTATATTATAAAACTTAAGGCATTTTATTTCAAAATATAATAAAATTGGAGGTCAAATAAAATCTTTATTTAAAGTCTTATATAAAGTCTTTTATTTTTTATTAATTTTTTTAATCATATTTTTAGTTTTATTGTGTATAGGTTATCAGTGTATATATATAATGCAACACCAAATAAGATGATGTCAAAAATCCCACTTAGTTTGAACTACTTGGCTCCATTCTGGTATACAACCTCCAATCAATATCTCATGGACAGAAACAAGTGTGGGTCTTAATTTTTTATCATTAAACATCACAAAGCAGTACTTTCTCAGCAGATTTCTAGGAGTAAAGTCGGTTAAGAAACAGATGTTTCACATTGACTTTAAACATCATTCACAGCAACAGACAAACTAGAAGCCTCCTGCTGGAATATGCCCAGGGCTTTCATGTTACACATGTCAGAATAGGTCTTTTGAAAGAGTGAACCCACAAAAATCTGTTTTGAAAGCTGGGTATGAAAAAAAAACATTCTTAAGTGAAAAATAAATAAATAAAAATAAAAAATCCTATGACCAAGAACTAATGGAGTGAGACTCAAAGAGGATTCCAAGGGAAATGTACTGTACTGTCAGCTAAAAGAAATGAAATCACCTTGTTGTTTTGACTTTTCTCTTTTCAACAAAAACATGAAATAATAATAAATCTTTCACTTCACTGTGTCGATTGAAAAGGTGATAATGTCAACACAGCATGTATATTTTGATGTTAAAGCAATGTCTCTTATGTCTTAATTGTTAACACATCAACATAAAGTGAATTTGTGACATATTGAATGTCCTGCCTCTGAGAATGGATTACTGTTTTCACATATGCTATGCCTTGCCATTGCACATAACGCAAATTATATATAATGTGCTTTTTTCCTCAACTCCAGACTCAGTGATTGCTTACATTAAAAAAAATAGACGACCTTGCAAAATGGTTGCACACTTTAGTGGTTTTAACACCCTAGTGTGTTTCCATAGGGATAAAGATGCAAATCAGAGACTCAAAAATACATATTACTGTATATACTGCTGCCAGGAGACAATAAAAACGTTAACTCTTTCTGCACAGGGCCTATGCACAGCTGATTTCTAGTTATACCATGATATTCAACAGTCTTCTGAACTGACTTGTAATGTAGTGTTGAATTATTAGAAAGTACAGAAAAAGTGTACTTAAGCTAAAATTGTCTTAAGATGATTCTTTTTTTTACTCAGTTAAATATCAGTTAAAATCCCAACTTAATCCAAGCAGCTGAGTCTTTAGCCATCTTTAAGAATCGGCTAAAAATACATCTCTTCCATCTTCATTTGACCCTCTAACTCTAGCACTCTCTATTCTAATTATATTCTTAAAATAAATAAATAAATAAAGTAAAATCTTGTCCCTTTTAGAATTGCACTCAATTAACACAATTAATTTACTAACTGCTTGTTTTTTTGTATTTTATCTATTTGTTTTCTTTGTACTTATTGTACAATTAACAAGAGCAAAAAAGGCCTCTAACACTAGCTTGCTCTATTGTTTTTGCTCTAACACTAGCTTGCTCTATTATATAATTTAAAAAAAAACATTGCTATGTGTACTGCGTTAAGCTATCTGATGCTTGTTATAGTACTTGCATATCATTGCTCTTTTGTTGATTTTGATTGCTTCCATTGTCCTCATTTGTAAGTCACTTTGGATACAAGAGTCTGCTAAATGTCTACAGTAAATGTAAATGTGTACATGTTTGGCCAAAAACAAGAATTATTTGACTATGTAAAAACAGCTTCCATATTTAACTTTAGTCAAATAAAGTACAAATTCCCACAGTTATACTTGTTTAGTAATGATTTACAATTATTCAAGTACTTCACACCCCTGATGTAGTGTTTAGAGCAGGGCTGTCCAAACTCGGTCCTGGAGGTCCGGTGTCCTGCAGAGTTTAGCTCCAACCCTAATTAAACACACCTGAACCAGCTAATCAAGCTCTTACTAGGCGGAAGCTGTGTCTCATTTAGAAGGCTGCGTCCTCCGGAGGTCGCATTCGAAGGCTGCATACGTCATCGAGGCTGTCTCATTTCAGAAAAGCAAGTAGGACACTCCGAATGCGACCTTCGAATTTAGGAAAGAATTCCTTCTTTCACAGGAATTCGGAGGGTGCATGAGGTGTATCCTTCGCTGCTACAGATAACCCACAATTCTTTGCGTCGCCGCGAACAACCGTTGTTAATTTGAAAAATGCCGGCGCCGGCAGATGAAACGTACACACAAGCTCAGATGTGCTGCTTACAACTTACCTTAATTCGCCTCGGTCAAAACGGATAAACTTTGTTTTTAATAACCTCCTCCTTTTTTTCTCTAATAGATGCCTGCTGTATGTATGCTGCAGCTCCTCAAACATTGAACAAAATAAAACAAGTAAAACCATTTTTTTTTTAATTACTTTCCAAATTTAGAAATAATTTTCCTTCATTTAAGTAGTGTGAGAGCGCAACGATGCTCTAAATGTGTTGGCATAGCAACGTGATACTTCCGGTTTCCTTTTCCGCCTGTCCTACGAAGGCCGTCTCGTTTAATTCTAGGTTGAGGACACTTCGTATATGCATCCTACAGAGGATGCGACCTCCAGAGGATTCGACCTCCGGAGGGTGCAGCCTTCTAAATGAGACACAGCTATAGAAACTTCCATTCAGGTGTGTTGATGCAAGTTGGAGCTAAACTCTGCAGGGCACCGGCCCTCCCGGACCGAGTTTGGACAGCCCTGGTTTAGAGGAATAAATAAACCAGTAATGGGATGTCATGTGAATATGTTAAAGGCTTATGTTGCACATAATATGTCCCAAGACAATTCCACTAGTAAACCGGTGTCTGTGTCTACTGTAGTTGTGCCACCACCATATTGCCCCGAGGAGCATGGGTTAGTGGCAAAAGATGCTCCGACCTTGTGTGCCCGTTTGCAGAACTCTGCAGTTATGGCACTGCGTGAAAAGAGGAATTTCTGGGATAAATCTGACATGGGAAATTTCTGTCAAACTTAAGGTGTATGACCCGTGTACGAAAATTTCCCAGGCAAGTGTGCTGAGTCCCGTACACGACCATACACTTGAGATGCACAGAGATTTCCAGATACAGGATATTTCTGATTGCACACACTAGACGTGTTCAGATATTTCCAGTACATCATCCCTGATTATTATAGTAAAAGTGTATATACTATGTTTTTTGACAGATTGACTTCCATTTGTATAACGACAGTTTTACTACAAATACCATGTTAAGCTATGGTTAGTGTACCATGGTGAGTACAATAACCATGTTTTTTGGTTTTATTTGTACCATGGTTAATGTCGTAATTTAGCTAGCATGTTTTAGTTGTTAACATATTCCCCATTGACAAATCTGCAGACACATTCTGCTCATCTAATTTCAGAGGCTCCAAACACTGCAGCTGACTTCTGATTCACCTGAGACAGCCTTGGAGGAGAAATGGTGTGTCTTAATTTGTTAATATATCATAATTTTCAAAGTGCAGCGTAAATTTCACCCTTTTGTTCGTGTCAGTGTTCTAGTTTTAATGTGTAGAAATCTACAATGTATTTTGTTTTATTATGATGTGATTTAATGTATGTTGTAATGTGTGTGTGTATATATATATAATGTTTTTAGGTCAGATAGCAAATGCTGCCATTCTTCTGGAAAACTGCTGGTCTTTAAAGAACAGTCATCAGGTAACTTGCACACAGAAAGAGTTTTTTGAATACCATTCAATTACTAAAGTTATCTTATATTTTACTCAGTTACTAAATCTGCAAGATAGCACTTTGACTAGCTTTGATTTTTGTTTCCAATTCTTAATGAAGTTTATTTTAACAAAGTTTAGGAGAAACATTTTCAGATAATCCAACCAATTAGCATCAGAGGAAATCTATATATGTCCGCTTTTCTCACCTCCATTCCCAGACGACAGCAGACCAAATATGCTTATTCTCTCTATTATATGTACATATGTGAACTCGTGGATTGCTGTATAGTTCAGCTAATAAAGTAGCTGCCTATTTTCATTACATTTGTATTATCATGTTATGTTTCATCATTCTAACTTGTTTAAACAATGAAAACTGTACAATGTATTTAGAGAAAGTGTGTTTTATTATATTTTTACTGGATCCTCTGTTCCCAGACCTAACCATTCATCTGAAGGACTGTAAAAATGTGAAACCTTTGAACCACCGGTGACAGTTTCCAAATGATAAATAAAAAGGACATGCCAGAGGATGTTAGGGGTATTGATATTTCACTGAAATTAGCCTGCTGTACTCACTGTTTCACACATACGGTTGTGGTCAAAAGTTTACATCACATTGCAGAATAATAAAGTTATATAATGTTTTTTTTTATTATTATTAATAAAGGACTGGCCTGATGAAGCTATTTAATTTAACAGATGTTTACATTTTGTCTGCTAATCAGAATTATAGCTGATTAAATAAAAATAAATAGTGGTTCATGTTTGTTTTGTGATAGTGTTTCATGAGTCCTTTCTCCTAAACAGTTCAACTGCCCACTTTTCTTCAGAAAAATCCTCCAGATCCTGCACTTTCTCAGGTTTTCCAGCATCTTTTGCATATTTGAACCCTTTCCAGCAGTGACTATGATTTCAGATCCATCTTTTCACACTGAGGACAATTGAGGGACTCATACAAAACTATTTCAAAAGGTAAACACATTTACTGATGCTCAAGAAAGCAAAACAATGCATTAAGAGACACAGGGTGTAAACTACTTGAATTCGACCGAGACTGCCTTGCTTTCAGTTGTTGAAGCCCTAAGACTGGCAAGAGCGGCTTCCAGATCTTCTATACTTGTTTTGCTGGATCTGTTTGCTGCTTTTGATACGGTGAACCACCAGATTCTCCTGTCAACCCTATTGGAAAATGGCATCCCAGGAACCGCACGGCAGTGGTTTGAGTCTTGCCTCTCAGATAGGTCCTTCAAGGTATCATGGAGAGGTGAGGTGTCCAAGTCGCAACATTTAGCTACTGGGGTGCCTCAGGGCTCAGTACTTTGACCACTTCTCTTCTCTGTCTACATGGCATCACTAGGTTCTGTCATTCAGAAACATGGCTTTTCATATCACTGCTATGCTGATGACACTCAGCTCTACCTCTCATTCCATCCTGATGATCCGACGATAGCTGCTCGCATCTCAGCATGTCTAACAGACATTTCTTGTTGGATGACGGACCGTTACCTTCAACTCAACCTGGCTAAGACAGAACTGCTTGTGGTTTCAACTGTAAGGGTGGTTTCCCTACGGTGGTTCAGGCTGTAGGATTGCCGAATGACTAAAGAAACGTTATCAGCACGATGGTATAAAACTGTACATTTCTAGTCTATTACCACCCACTGCCACTTATACCAACGACGGAAATAAGCGCAGTTAGAATAGCTACATATGTGGGAGAGCGTTGCTATTGTGTGACTATTGTATTGCAATAGGTAGCACTTTAATATTAACCTTGAATCAAGTTTATTTAGCAGATCATTAATAATTGAAATGGTTTAATAACAATATTTTGTTATGGTTACACTTGAATTGGTTACAAAATAGATGAAGGATGGTGAAGCATAGTTAATTGTACCCAACATGTAAAATATTACCTGAGAGAAAGAGATAGAGAGAGGAAGAAAAAGAGGGAGAGAGGGCAGAGACCCAAGAAGAGAGACAGCCAAGGAAAAAAACAGAGCAACAGTTACATTCCTCTTTTATCCCTTCCTTGACCATGTGACTAAAAACCAAATGTGAGACATTCAAACTGACCAATCAGCAGATTACAACTTCACCCACTGGGCAAAAGGTGTGACAATTAGCAGAACCCTGATGTATACACATGTTGGCTTACAGGCCTTGATCGATATCAGCACTGGAATGCCAAATGGCCCTTTTGTTACTGAAGATAGGTTTGGGACAGGAAAGCAGAAGTCTTTGATAATTTTTGACCTTACACAACAAACCCATCACTTTATCAAAATTTCACCATCCAGTTAGGCTCATCAACCATAACTCCTTCAAAAACAGCTAGAAACCTTGGAGTTGTGATTTTCTCAGACCACATTGCTAAAACTGCCTGGTCGTGCAGATTTGACCCTTTCTTTCAGAACATGCAACACAACACCTTGTTCAAGCTCTTGTTCAATCCAGGCTGGACTATTGCAATGCTCTCTTGGCAGGACTTCCAGCCACTTCTATCAAACCTCTACAATGAATCCAAAATGCTGCTGCAAGATTAATCTTTAATGAGCCGAGAAGAACGCATGTCACACCTCTGTTCATCAATTTGCACTGGCTACCAGTAGCTGCTCGCATTAAATTCAAGGCATTAATGTTTGCCTACAAAA
>NW_015506470.1:4338-29108 GCF_001515645.1 Sinocyclocheilus grahami | reverse complement strand
GGGGCATCTGGCTATATAAGCGGTCGCTCACCACAGGATTCTCAGGTTTACTTCGACTGAAGCGACGACTGAGTCATGCAGCTACATAGCACGGCAAGCAACGCAGTACTCGTTCCCGTATCTCAGGGAACCGAGGTTATATTAGTAACCGAGTAAGTTCCCTTTCGATACTTCACTCGTACTGCGTCTTGATAGATGCATATGGGAACAGTCCAATCACGCCGTGCTAATGTAGTGGAACGACTAAGGTATAACTTCCATAAGCAACCAATACTTATAGAGAAGTCAACAATAACCCAAGGCTAAAACGGGCTGAGCTTTTCTAGGTCACACCCGGCCTGGTTAATCGTTCCAGAGTATACCCGGAACTTCGACACCCAGGGGTCGAGAGCTAACAGGTGAACAATACCAGAGAACTTGGGCGCGGTACGGCCAAGGGCTCTCTGTCATGTCCGTTTACTCAGCGCGTGCCATTTCAAGCAGAAAGGACCCTGGCCTGTAAGGCCGGGAACTTCCAGGTTATAAAACCTCGCAAATGTGGACGGCGAGGCCCAGCCGGCCGCCTCACAAATATCCGCAATGGACACCCCACTGGACCATGCCCACGACGAGGTGATGCCTCTAGTCGAGTGGGCCCGTATTCCAATGGGGCATTGGAGACCCAAGGAAGAGTATGCTAGCGAGATGGCGTCTACTATCCATCTAGAGAGTCTTTGCTTCGTAACCGGAAAACCCCTTGGTGCGGTTACCGAAGCTGACAAAGAGTTGTTCCGATCGCCTATAGGGAGCGGAACGCTCAATATAGATTCTCAACGCCCTGACGGGGCCGAGCAGAGATAGCTCTCTGTCCTCTATAGTTAAAGGAAGCGCGGAGAGCGTAATGACCTGTGCTCTAAACGGAGTGGAGACGTACGTAATCGTGCCTCGGTTTCAGGATGACTTTAGAGTTGTTAGGCCCGGATTCCAGGCAGTCAGGGCTAATTGAGAGCACCTGCAGGTCCCCTATTCGCTTTACTGATGCTAGTGCTAGAAGCAGAGCAGTCTTTAGCGAAAGCTACCTAATGTTGGCGGCCTGTAGCGGCTCGAAAGCGGGGCCCACAGCACAGTGGGCAGGTCCCATGAAGGGACGGTAGGGGGACGAGGCGGATTCAGCCTCCTTGCACCCTTCAGGAAGCGGATGACCGTGCTATTTTTGCCCACTGATTGGCCCTCATAGGGACACGAGAGGCCGCTATAGCCGCCACATAGACTTTGAGCGTGGAAGGGGAGTGACCCTTATCCAGCAGCTCTTGTAGAAATGACAGCACCTCTGCTAATTCGGAAGTGAGAGGGTCTTTGCCGCGGTTTAAACACCAGGCGGAGAAGAAATACCACTTTAAGGCATAGAGGCATCTTGTAGACGGAGCTCTAGCCTCCGTAATTGTGTTTAAGAATCGCTCTGGGAGGCACGAAGGCTCCCGTCGAGCGGCCAGAGGTGCAGGGCCCATAGGTCGGGCTGAGGATGCCATAATGTCCCGTTCGCTTGAGAGAGGAGATCCCGTCTCAGTGGAACAGGCCAAGGGGCCGCTATCAGTAGCTGAGTCGAGGATGCCATAATGTCCTGTTCGCTTGAGAGAGGAGATCCACAGCTGGTTCATCCAAAGGGGGGCTACCAGGAGAACCCTGCGTTTTTGTTCCCTCACTCGCCTGATTACCTGTGGGATCAGAGCGATCGGGGGGAAAGCATAGAGAAGGAGGTTGGGCCAATCGTGGTCCCTGGTCTTTGAGAAATAAATTTGGCAGTGAGAGTTGTCTTCTGAGGCGAAGAGGTCTACCTCGGCCTCGCCGAAGATCTCCCAGATTTTCTGAACCGTTTGTGGATGGGGGGTTCACTCTCCTGAGGGGACATTGCTCCTTGATAACATGTCCGCTCCCTGGTTCAATTTGCCCGGTATATGCGCTGCCTTTAGCGAGCGCAGGTTGGGTTGAGCCCACTCTAAGAAGCGCTCCACTAGCGTGAAGAGGCGCTTTGAAGAGAGGCCTCCCTGGGGATTTATGTAGGACACAACTGCTGCTATGAGGCCCAGCATCCTTTGAAACGCTTTGAGAGGGTGAGCGGTACCAATCTCGAAGGAGCTCGCCAGCCTCCGTATGGCCAGAGCTCATTCCGGCGTGGGCTGAGTCAAAAATCGTTCCCAGGAACGAAATTTGCTGGCTGGGAAGCAACGAGCTCTTGGCAAAATTGACCCTGAGTCCCTCACAGAGGGTCCTGTGAGATATTAATTCTGCCTCCGACTGGGTCAGAATGAGCCAGTCGTCGAGTTAATTGATAATACGGATTCCCGTCTGTCTTAGAGGGGAGAGAGCCGCATTCATGCACTTCGTAAAAGTGCGGGTCAGGGACAGCCCGAAGGGAAGGACCGTATATTGATAATCCACTCCTCAAAGGCGAATCTCAAGAATGCCCTGTGACGAGGGGCTATCTGGATGTGAAAGTATGCTTCCTTCAGGTCCAGGGAAAAGAACCAGTCTCTCGAGCGAATTTGAGCGAGGATCTGTTTCAGTGTAATCATCCTGAACGAGGGCGCGATTCAGGTGACTGAGATCGAGGATGGGCCGGAGGCCACCATCTCTTTTGGGGACAAGGAAGTAACGGCTGTAAAGGCCTGACTCACTCTGGGCTGGAGGAACCCTTCCCACAGCTCCTTTTGCCAGCAAATTTATCACCTCCGAGCACAGTACGTGAGCGTCCATGCTCAGCACTGAGGTGGGGACCATGCCGCTGAAGCGCGGGGGTCTTCGAGTGAACTAGAGTGAATATCCTTGCTTTATTATCCCCATAACCCATCTCGACACTCCGGGGATGGCCTGCCAGGCCTCAGCCCTCGTGACGAGGGGTTGACTTAACTCAGGTGACTGGCCGCATGGGGGCAGAACACTTACGAGTAATAGAAGAGGGAGTATGCCCTGTCAAAGTGCTGCGTGGGGAGTGATGCAAGCGGGGCCTTTCCGGCTTTTAATCACTCACGCCTGATCGATCATACCCACGAGTTTGCCATTTCTGCCTCCGAGTAACTGGGAGGAGAGTAACACTAGAGCAGGGGAGGCGGGGCTTAGCGGCGCAAACACAAATGCGAAGCCACCCGTAGATTAAGCATGCATAATGTGTGTAGAGGTTTGCTCAATTCTGATCGTTCAACCCGTGAGCTCGTTATTGCTTCCTCCGAAGTAGCTGGGAGGAGAGAAACATGAGCGCGGGGAGGCGGGACCGCCTTCCGTGAACGAACGGGGGCAACTGCTTTTGTAAAAGTGGCCCGTGTCTGTGAGCGCAGCCATAGTGACACACACACAAATTTTAAGCTGTCAGCGGCAGCATTTGCTCCGATCTACTTTGTAAGATAAAGGCGCTCGATGTAAAGAAGGGCACTAATCCTTTTGTGTGAGACACGGATCGAAGCGCAGCGGGGAGGGCGAGTACGCAGGCTCTGTGTCGGTGTGACATCGCTCAGACCCGGTTGCTTAGTTCCCAGGCTTTGTCGTTTCTCTCTCCGAGGCTTGCTGAGAGAGGAGAAACGTGCGAGCGGGGCTGTATAGTGAAAGGCGGTCCGCGAGTGGAGAAAAGCGAGACTCATGCTCGAGTGAGCATTCTGTCTTAGTAAGCGCATAGCTCACTGCCCTTCTGCGGCGGATCTGAGTGCAATGGAGTGAGAGCACGCAGGCACAGTGCCGGCATGAGATCAGTCAGACCGATTGCTTATTCCCTGACTCCGCTGTTTCCTTCTCCGAGGCTCGCTGAGAGAGGAGAAACGGGAGATCTGGGCTGCTTTCCGTGAAGGCAGGCCGCGAATGGAGAAGAGCGAAACTCATGCTCGAGTGAGCATTTTGTCTCAGTAAGCGCGTAGCTCACTGCCCTTCTGCGGCGGATCTGAGTGCAACGGGGAGAGCGAGCACACGGGTACAGTGCCGGCATGCGATCGCTCAGACCCGGTTGCTTAGTTCCCTGACTCCGCTGTTTCTCTCTCCGAGGCTCGCTGAGAGAGGAGAAACGGGAGAGCGGGGCTGCCTCCAGTGAAGGCAGTCCGCGAGCGGAGAAGAGTGAAACTCATGCTTGAGTGAGCATTCCGTCTCTGCAAAAGAACAGTCTCTGCGTGGGGTCTGCCCAGACAGATAACATATTCATTGCTCTTCTACATCGTGCAAGTTTCCCTGCACGAGCCGCACAGCGACATTTGCAACAATGTCGCTAAAATTTTCTCTTTTAGGGCTTACCTGCTAGAAATAAGCTCTTTTAGAATCGCCGGATGGCGGCAGGGGAAAATGGACCGGAACTGCGTTGCTGTAGCGGTGGTGAAGCAGGTCAGCTGTGCTGAGAGGTCCCGATTCCAGCTGTGAAGGCGTCAACGGCGAGCAGGCTTTCAGGATCAGCGATGAGCGTAGAGTCGTCGCTGAAGGAGAATAAATCTAAGAATCCTTTGGCGAGCGCCCGCTTATATAGCCAGATGCCCCGCCCATTCTGTGTCCATTGCAAGTGTATTCATTATTGTGTTTGTCTTTTGGTTCGTATACATTTTTAATTGTTTCTTTTTTAAATAATTTAATTTTTTAATCAGTTTAATGATTCACTTGAAGTGTCTGTGTTTGCAAAATATTTGCAAAATATTTCTCAATCTAAATGATGTTGCAGTCCTGCTGAGTTTAATCATATTTGCAGTCCTGTTAAATGTTTGCAGTCTTGCATTTGTTGAAAAATAAAAATTTTATCTACTTGAACATGGTCTTGCCATGCCTAGCCAAAGTCCATGGAGTTCCCCATGTATATTAATACCAAAATCTGACTCCACCTATACATTTTGTACTGATTATCGTAAAATCAATGCAGTGACTAAGCCAGATTCCTTCCCACTTCCGAGAATGGAAGATTGTGTAGACCGTATTGGTAGTGCACATTACATCACAAAATTAGACCTGCTCAAAGGATACTGGCAAGTCCATCTAGCATCTCATGCTTCAGAAATATCAGCATTTGTGACCCCTGCTTTTGGCATGTGAAATGTCCCTTCCACTTTCCAGCAGCTTATGAACAGAATGTTGTCAGGAGTACCAGACTGTGAAGTGTATCTGGACGATGTCGTAGTGTACTCAAACTCTTGGGAGGACCATTTGGCTAAGCTGGATGTAGTGTTTGGCTGGTTGGCCGATGCTTCTTTAACTTTGAATCTAGCCAAGTGTGAATTTGCTAAGGCTGTTGTTGTATATCTTGGCAAACGTGTTGGACAAGGTCAGGTGTGGCCAGAGGAGGCTAAGGTTTGTGCAATTGTTGAGTTTCCTACCCCAACTAACAAGCGTGAGTTGCGGTGCTTCTTAGGGATGGCTGGGTACTATCTGGGTTTTCTGTAGAAACTTTGCTGCTATCGTTTCATCCCTTAATTACCTTCTAAGTACATCTAGGAAGTTTGTGTGGACTTCAGAATGTATGAGTGCTTTTAATGCTGCTAAGGATCTACTTTGTACTGCTCCTGTTCTCTGTGCTCCCAATTTTTCATCACTGTTCAAGTTACAGGTGGATGCCAGTGCTGCCGGAGCCGGGGCAGTTCTGCTGCAGGAATATCCAGCTGGAATCGTGCATCCTGTATCTTTTTTCTCCAAGAAGTTTTCTAAGACCCAACAAAATTACAGTACAATTGTGAAAGAAGCATTAGCTCTATTGTTAGCACTTCAGCATTTTGAGGTGTATTTGGGTGGAAGTCCTAGTACCATTACAGTTTATACTGATCATAACCCCTTGGTGTTTCTAATGAGAATGTCCAATGCTAATCAACATCTAATGCGGTGGTCCCTTATTATGCAGGAGTATAATATTGAAATCCGGCATAAAAAGGGAGTTTACAATCTTGTAGCTGATGCTTTGTCCAGAACTTAGGTCTGGACAAAGCACACACACACACCCACACCCACACACAACACCATTTTAATTCTGTTACGTGACTTTCCCTCCCCTAGACTTGATAAGGGAACATAACAGAATTGACGTTCAAATTCTGTTATGTTCCCTTATCAAATCTAGGGAAGGGAAGTTCACATAACAGAATAAAAATGGTGTTGTGTGTATGTGTCAGCAATGATGATCAGTGACCAACCTCAAATTAAAAAAAGAGAACACCAATTTAGTATAACAAGTATTACATTTTTATTGTAATATGCAGGAGGGTTTCCAAGACTTCAAGAGGGAGCTCAGGCCAAAACAACAAACATAATACCTTTACCTAATGAACAGAAACTAACTAACCTACCAAAACAAAAGGAAACAAAAATGCATCAAAATACCCTAACTCCCTTACTAACATAAACAGGAGACAACAAGTCCAGAAAGAAAATGGCACCCCCTCTCTACTTAACCTCGTCCTAAATTAACTATGCAAACTTACGTTAAATATACAATAACAAAACAAAATACAAACAAATATTAACTTCCATCTTTACAACCATAAATTATGTTATTTGTAAGTTACAACAGCAGGTGGATGAACCCAATATCACTAAGGGAATCCAAGCAGCAAAATATGGTTCACACCAAAAAATCTGACTGTTCCAAGTTAAAACAAAAGTCAGTGAAGTCAAAAAAGTTAGTTATGATAGATTGATTTGTAGAATAATGTTCTACAGAAGAAAGAAATTTATACAAGTTTGTAATGCCATGATGGTCCTACACTTCCCCCCCCCCCCCAGAGGGAATTCTCTAAAGATTCCAGTAAGAAGATATTTGCCCTGAGGCTTGACATTAACGACTGAACTGAAATGCTGTGGCCCAAACATTCTCCTACACTGTTAAAGGTCATCCAGCCAAGTAGAAGGCTGACTCTTAAGAAAAGGTCAGATATGCTGGTTGTATGTTGAAAACCTAATGCGAGTCCTTGTAAACAACTGCAGGGCTGGCCAGCTGTTAACTGTCCTATGTGTATCAACACAGAGATTTTCTCTAGCACTCTCCTACAGCATACTATTGCTTTAGATTCTGATATAAGAGATAGATCAGGATCTTATGAGGTTTATCCACCATTACACATGCTTTAAAAGAGCTGTTTGTCAGCCTGTATCATTCAGTTTTCCATGTTCTTATCTAAAAAAAACCCTGCTTTCCTCAGCCAGCTGTAGAACTACCCACTCATGCTTAGAGGAGTCTTATAATGCCTGGCCTATGGAAATGGTAGTGGTGTGGTGCCCTTTGGAACACTGAGCAGGTTATGAAGGAAATTTAAGATTTTAAGGTAGTCTGCAGTGTATTTAAAGCTAAGTTTCTTCAAATGTTCATTAAACAAGTATCTAGCACTAATAAAGCAGATTTTTTGAAAGCCCCCTTAAAAGGCTTGGTAAATGCTAAAACATTTTCATTGTGTTGATATATTCGGGGTATAAATTTGTTCAGTTCCATTCATACTGTACATTTTCATACAGTATTGCAAAGTGTTGTCATAAAACTCTGGATGGTGCTGGTTCTAACTCAATCTGAAATAACCATTACACATTATCACTCACATGGCGCACCTGATTGGTTCTTTTCACATTAGCGGCCAATGAGCTTGCTGTAGCACTTTAATTTCTATTAATGCAACACAGCTGTTAAATTCTGAGAGAGAAAAAAAAATAATATATATATATATATATATAATCCCACTCCTTTTTTTCTGAATTTGTAGCGTACTGCCATATAATACTCCATCATGGAGATGCATCTCCTCCAAAACAAGTTTCTTCTGTGGCTTAGGCTGCAGACAAGCACAAATAATCTGACAGCGTTCAGTGCAAAAAGGCGAGAGACGTCTTAATTAGCTTGTACTTTACTCTCTTTGATGCTATAGGTCTTATTTGTAATATTTAAAATTTTCCTTTTTTGTTCTTTGATAAAGTTCTCACCTTGTGACAGGCCAGGTCTTGTCCAGAGGTTAACACTGATCATGTGGCATTCATAGGTTGTAGGATAATCCCTGCACATAATTTCATACATAAAGGAAGCCTAGAGACCACACTGTCATTGGCTTTGCCTGGTGCCTGCCCTTCTGGAAGACAGTACACTCTTGTGCTTGTAGGACATAGATGCTGTATGATGTTTAATACATTACCACAGCATGTTGACTATAGGATGTTTCTTTAAAATATTTAAGAAAGTAGTTCATAACACACACCATGAAAGTTTGAAAGCAGATTTCTTCATGCACTCACTGCATCCAAAGTCAATCAGTTTGACTTTCATAGTGTCCTGGTTCCCCAGAAGGTTCTCCAGTTTGATGTCCTGATGGAAGACACCACACTCACATAAAATGTTAGTGGTATCAATGACCTGCCACATAACGTCTTGTGCTGTCCCCTTTTCAATGCTTCCTTCATGGAGCTCCATGAAACTAAACAAATCCATGCAAGAGAAGGGCCAATCCATGGCCATAGTGTAGTGATCTGTGTCACCCTTCCAGTCCTGAGGAAAGCTAGGGCCCTTATTGGCCATGAAAATGAGGCCGATCTCCAAGAAAACTATTATATAAATAAAAAAGAGAGCTACTATATGAATCAAATCAAATAAATTATGAATAAAATATTGCATTCTCAAATTAGAACGGTTCTTCATTTAGGGGCAGTTTTAACTTGATATCCTAAAAAAAAAAATAATAATAAAAAAAAACTTCCCTAAACAATGTGAATCGTTTTGTTTCTAAATTAAAATGATCACATACTGACCGGATTGTTAAATAAATAAATTGTTAATAAAACTATACTCTTAATTCCATTTCTGATATTTGAAGTGTTACTCTAAAATGTTTAGTGTGATAATGACATCAGTATTTTGGGGTAGTATTCTTTGTAATAAAAAGGGAATAAGAACAGAAGTTCCACAACTGAAGAATCAGCCATTAAACAATCCTTGTGTAATCATAACATGTGATTGTACCATTGGTAAGTCTCTGATATGACCTCACCCTGATCTATCCCTGCATTCTCAGTCTGAGCCAGTTCATATTTTGCAGCTCTGCAGTGAGGAAATGGAAAGTGGGCCACCTCCAGAAGCCCTTCTTCCTCTTTTTCTCCTCTCTCCCTAACTCCTGGAAGTGGTGTTAGTGAGGGAGGCAGAGGTGCTCACCCTGTGGTCTGTGTGGGACCTAATGCTCCAGGATATTCAAGTGGACATTTTTTTAATGCACTTTAAATGCAATCATTTGAATGAGGTGTTACCAAGGTCTCTGAGGTCATTAAAAATCCAAGAAGGCTTCAAACTCAGTCTCACAAGAAGTCAGTTCAAGTTTAGTTGTACAAAATCATACAACCTAAAGGCACCTTTCAGGACACTCAAGGACACCTTACAGCATAGATAGTAAAATCAATAATATACAAAGCAATACAAAACACAAACAAACAAACTGTAAACACAAACATACAATTACTTGTTTTTTTTTTCTAGAATACCAAATAAAGGAGAACTGCAATGATTGATCCATGATGTTACCAGGGCATAAATAAAAAAAGAAATGTGAGTAATATGAGAGCTGAAAGAAAGCAAACTACTGAGTATCATACCAAGACTTTTCACCTGGGAAGAAGTGCTAACTTGGCAGTCATCACACAGGAGAGTGACGGATGGAGTTTAAGGGTGTATTCACACATGCCTTGTTTGTTTCGATTGAATCAAACTCAAGTTCTTTTCACCCATTGGTGTGGATCTTTTGGGCAGGTGTGAATACAGCAAGCGCACTCTGTTGCGGACCAAACAACCACACCGAGACCCAGCTGAAGAGGTGGTCTCGGTCCAGTTCCAAACGAACTCTGGTACGGTTGAATGGATGAACCAATGAATGGATGACCTTAAGCACATGTGTGGTTTTGTTTGCAGTTTGGTTCACTTGCAAAAAGGGCAGTGTGAAAGCGAACCGTACCTAAAATAAAAAATAAAAATCGTCTCTCATAGTTGAGGTATACCTATGATGAAAATTACAGGCCTCTCTCATCTTTTTAAGTGGGAGAACTTGCACAATTGGTGGCTGACTAAATACTTTTTTCCCCACTGTATTTGGTCCGGACCAAAGCAAGTGAACTAGCGGACTTTGTGAGTACACCCTAAAATAAGGTTACTATATACTAGGGCTGGTAAGCGATTACATTTTTTAAAATCTAATTAACCCTTAAATGCATTCCTCAGGTCTTTAGCGACCCGGGACATCATTCTCTATCCTCTCCCTCCTTCATTTTTTAAAGTTAGACATCAACTTTCTAAGTATTCCTAAATCTATTCATTATAAACAATATAACAAAAAAAAAATAGTAAAATATACAAGAATGCCTGTTTTCTGATTATTTTTTTGTAAAAAGTGTAGAGACCTGAGGTATGTAAATGTGTATATTTACATATCTGATGACTCAATATGTGCAATGTATCTTTTTTCCTCAAGGTGGCACTGTTTGATACACAATGATGATGTGAGTTTCACTCATAATTACCACAGGTATAAAACAAACGAATATCATCAGCAAAAATGTAACTGGTTTGAATGGCTTTGCTGCAGAGCAATTACTATAAGCAATGAAATATAAATGTCACTGTCATTTGATGCTGGATGTGGTGAATAAGCTGCCAGTGATGAAGTCATTGAAAACGATAGTTTTGAGAATATGGTTGAGATCGTGAATGTGAGGCAGATGCTTAATGTACTGTGGAAGTGTGCTCTGACGATGACAGCGATGGTGAAATAATCTGCTCAAATGTAACCCTTTTAAGTTTCAAAAGGTAATGAAATATGGTTTATTTTATTCTTCTGTAATTGTTCTTAAAATATCAAGAGTTTTTTTGTCACTGTCATTTGATGCTGGATGTGGTGAATAAGCTGCCAGTGATGAAGTCATTGAAAACGATAGTTTTGAGAATATGGTTGAGATCGTGAATGTGAGGCAGATGCTTAATGTACTGTGGAAGTGTGCTCTGACGATGACAGCGATGGTGAAATAATCTGCTCAAATGTAACCCTTTTAAGTTTCAAAAGGTAATGAAATATGGTTTATTTTATTCTTCTGTAATTGTTCTTAAAATATCAAGAGAGTTTTTTTTGCTATTGCAGCAGTTAGAGATTCATCCGTGCTGGATATATAGGTCCGGGTCGCTAAAGACCCGAATATGTAATGGGTGTTTCTATGGAAATGTCAATTTTTCTGTCCCTAGTCTTTACAGAAATATTACACTTGAAAAACACTTTAGGGTTACAATTTTGTATATTTTAAAATAAAACAATGTGTTATTTGAACAATTACACCTTCTTGAGCTATCAATGTGGCAATATTTGTTTTTAATGAATTATAAAGAATTCCAAGCACCACAAAACTGCTCGTCCCCACAGCCATGTACAGAGGGAAAGTGCTTTATTTTGAGGTCAAAAATCAAAAAAGGCAACCAACTGGACCTTATTTACACACAACACTACTCCACTGATCATGTACTGGTTACTCCACTGCACACCTCGGATAATTTCCTCCTCACTCTTAACCTCAACATGGTTCCTGACACAACACATAGCCCTCCACATGTCATCTTTCGACGTAACCTACGCTCTCTCTAACCCTCTCGTCTATCTGCTATGGTTTAATATTCGCTTCCTCCCCCTAAACAGTTATCATCTCTTGATGCTAACAGTGCTATTGATACTTTCTGCTCCACTCTTACATCTTGTTTAGACACTGTCTGCCCCTTGTCTTCCAGGCCAGGTCATACCACAGCTTCTGCCCCTTGGCTGTCTGATGTTCTCCGCGAGCATCGTTCTAAGCTCAGGGCTGCTGAAAGGGTGTGGCGCAAATCAAAAAATACTACTGACCTTAGTGTGTATCAGTCACTCCTCTCTTCCTTCTCTGCTAATGTCTACACTGCTAAAAGGACATACTATCTTAACAAAATGTCTAACTCTCGCATGCTCTTTAAAACATTTTCCTCCCTCCTTTGTCCTCCTGCTCCTCCTCCTTCATCAACTCTAACAGCTGGCGACTTTGCCACATCCTTCATTAATAAAATTACAACCATCAGTGCACAATTTTCCACACCATAATCTGTCAAGCACATCTTACCAGCAAACATACACTCATTCACATCCTTCTCTTCACTCTCTGAGGCAGAAGTCTCCAAACTCATCCTTTCTAATCACCCTACTACTTGTCCACTTGATCCTATTCCATCTTATCTTCTTCAAGCCATTTCTCCTGCAGTTGTACCTGCGCTCACTCACATCATTAACACATCCCTTCACACTTGTGTTTTTCCCTCAGCATTTAGACAGGATCGTATAACCCCACTACTTAAGAAACCCATCTCTTTTAGAGAACTACAGACCGGTTTCACTTCATCCTTTCATTGCAAAAACACTTGAACAAGCTGTGTTCAACCAAGTCTCTGCCTTTCTCACACAGAACAACCTCCTCGACAGCAACCAGTCTGGTTTCAGAAGAGGACATTCAACCGAGACTGCCAAATCTTCAATACTTATCTTGCTGGATCTGTCTGCTGCTTTTGACACGGTTAACCACCAGATCCTCCTGTCAACCCTATTGGCAAAGGGCATCTCAGGAACCACACTCCAGTGGCCTTGGAGAAGAGAGGTGTCCAAGTCGCAACATCTAGCTACTGGGGTGCCTCAGGGCTCAGTTCTTGGACCACTTCTCTTCTCTGTATGCATGGCATCACTAGGTTCTGTCATTCAGAAACATGGCTTTTCATATCACTGCTATGCTGATGACACTCAACTTTACCTCTCATTCCATCGTGATGATCCGACGATAGCTGCTCACATCTCAGCTTGTCTAACAGACATTTATTGCTGGATGAAGGACCATCACCTTCAACTCAACATTGCTAAGACAGAACTGCTTGCGGTTCCATCAAACCCATCGTTTCATCCCAATTTCACCATCCAGTTAGGCACATTAACCATAACTCCTTCAAAAACAGCCAGAAACCTTGGAGTTATGATTGATGATCAGCTGACTTTCTCAGACCATATTGCTAAAACTGCCCAGTCCTGCAGATTTGCTTTATTCAACATCAAGAAGATCAGGCTCTTTCTTTCGGAACATGCTTCACAACTCCTTGTTCAAGCTCTTGTTCTGTCCAGGCTGGACTATTGCAATGCTCTCTTGGCAGGTCTTCCAGCCAGTTCTATCACACCTTTACAATTAATCCAGAACACGGCAGCAAGATTAATTTTTAACGAGCCGGAAAGAATGCACGTCACACCTCTGTTTATCAGTTTGCACTGGCTACCAATAGCTGGTCACACAAAATTCAAGGCATTAATGTTTGCCTACAAAACCACCACTGGCTCTGCACACCTTTACCTAAATTAATTACGTCAGACTTATGTGCCCTCTTGTGTTCTGCAAGTGAATGGCACTTTATTGTGCCATCCCAGAGGCACAAAATCACTTTCTCTGACTTTTAAATTAAATGTCCCCTCCTGGTGGAATGACCTGCCCAACTCAGTCCGAGCAGCTGAGTCCTTAGCCATCTTCAAGAATCGGCTAAAAATGCACCTCTTCCATCTTTATTTGACCCTCTAACTCTAGAACTCTCTATTCTAATTCTATTCTTTATTAAAAAAAATAATAATACTAATAATCTTGCCCCTTTTAGGCTTGCACTCTATTTATTTACTAACTGCTTGTTTTCTTAAAAATATATATTTTTCTCTAATCTTTTTGCATTCTATCTATTTGTTTTCTTTTTACTTATTATACAATTATAATTCTGACTTTCTGACTTCTGATTAACAAAAGCAAAAAAGGCCTCTAACACTTGCTTGCTCTATTCTTTTTCTATTCTGTTTTCTTTTTATTTATTATATGATTTAAAGAAAATAAAAACTTGCTACGTGTACTGCATTAAGCTAACTGAGACTTGTTGTAGCACTTGCATATCATTGCTCTTTTGTTGATTTTGATTGCTTCCATTGTACTCATTTGTAAGTCGCTTTGGATAAAAGCGTCTGCTAAAGGTCTAAATGTAATTTAAATGTAAAATGTAAAAACAGGTTTTTCTAGTTAGTTAGATAGTTAGATGTATTCATAACTATCAAATATATTATGTAAATTACATAAAAAAACAAAATGCCAAATAAATATAAAATATATAATGAAAGTAGTGGTCCCTGGAGTTGTCACTGGTGTTACGTTTAACAAAAAATCTTTTATTTTGAAATAAAAATCACACTGATGACATCACTTGACTTCTTTCTTCCTATTTCCTGAAGATCTATGAAAAAGGCCCATGTGAAATCCACTATCTCTTTTCAGTTATCAGAAATTTTCTCATTTATCTCATGATTTCATATGAAGCTTTTAGTGGAAGTCACTGGTATGACCTACTTTATTGTTAGGGAATTGTAAAAAAAAAATAGAATACAAATTAATTAAACTACTCAATTGAGTGAGTATACCATGTTTGACAACATGTGGTTTGATACCTTGCAGCAGACATTTTGTAAAATGCATTTTTCATGAAAATTGTCACTGGTGTTACCTTCTTTATGGGTAACACCAGTGAAGATCAGTTTATGTTTATGCTCTTTTACTAATTGCTTTCACTAATTGCCAAATGTAACAATTTAGTCTTATCTACTTAATTATAGTTGAAGAATAAGGAACGTTGGTCTTATGTATGTCACTGGTGTTACTTTTTTTCTGTCACATTAAATAAAATGTGTCA
Organism: Sinocyclocheilus grahami; assembly: GCF_001515645.1. Taxonomy (NCBI): domain Eukaryota; kingdom Metazoa; phylum Chordata; class Actinopteri; order Cypriniformes; family Cyprinidae; genus Sinocyclocheilus; species Sinocyclocheilus grahami. Next base: position 14,413 of record NW_015506470.1, on the reverse strand, counting down.
CATGTGACATGATGATAATTTTACATCCATTGAATTCTGCTTCACTCAAGAGTTAAGATTTAAAGGATTGCATCATTACTTGTTTATAACTGTTTTTACAAATATTTTCATTGTTATAGCAAATATATGGTTGCACAAATGAACTAACATCACTCAATCACACTTTTAACAAACCTGATTAAAATAAATAAAACAATCTCATTTGTTGCATTATCATTATTTTTCTGTAACTCTGACTACATTCACTAAAAAAGTCGAGAAACAATACTTCATTAAAAAACCTTTAAAATTGCCAAAGAAGTAAGGTAGCACCAGTGACAAAAAAATGGTGCATGTGGTCTTTAAATAAATGAATGAAAGTTATGGAGTTTGTATGAAGATCCCAAAGTTCTAACTCGTTTTCACGAGTGGTTTTAAATTCAACCTGAGAGAATCACAAAGCAGAGGTTTGTCTTACGTTTACTGCTTAAATGGTTCAGCACCTATTTCAGCGGATAGAAGACCTTGTTTGTACTTGCGTTTGTGATGGCAGCTGCAACAGGGTTTCCTCGTAGCCGGAGGGAATTCCGGAGCTTCTGATTGGTTGCTGAGATGACTTTTGGCTGATGTCGTTTCTGGGAATGTCCTCGTCAGTGACTGCTTGGTTGCCGGGTTGCGGAGGAGCCTCGAAGTTCTTCTGAGAGTGTCTGCTTTAGCAAGACTTTGTGTTCTGCAGAGTTACGAAGCTTCAACGGAGTAGTTGAGTTCTAGATGGTCGATCGCCTGATGGTTCAGCTTGTGAGCACAAGTTAAGAGTGCTCTCCACACGGCGACAAGGCCTTGCTCGGGAGAGCAAGTGGCGAAGAGCCTGCGTTCAATAAAATATATAATGAAAGTAGTGGTCCCTGGAGTTGTCACTGGTGTTACGTTTAACAAAAAATCTTTTATTTTGAAATAAAAATCACACTGATGACATCACTTGACTTCTTTCTTCCTATTTCCTGAAGATCTATGAAAAAGGCCCATGTGAAATCCACTATCTCTTTTCAGTTATCAGAAATTTTCTCATTTATCTCATGATTTCATATGAAGCTTTTAGCTGAAGTCACTGGTATGACCTACTTTATTGTTAGGGAATTGTAAAAAAAAAATAGAATACAAATTAATTAAACTACTCAATTGAGTGAGTATACCATGTTTGACAACATGTGGTTTGATACCTTGCAGCAGACATTTTGTAAAATGCATTTTTCATGAAAATTGTCACTGGTGTTACCTTCTTTATGGGTAACACCAGTGAAGATCAGTTTATGTTTATGCTCTTTTACTAATTGCTTTCACTAATTGCCAAATGTAACAATTTAGTCTTATCTACTTAATTATAGTTGAAGAATAAGGAACGTTGGTCTTATGTATGTCACTGGTGTTACTTTTTTTCTGTCACATTAAATAAAATGTGTCACATGTGACATGATGATAATTTTACATCCATTGAATTCTGCTTCACTCAAGAGTTAAGATTTAAAGGATTGCATCATTACTTGTTTATAACTGTTTTTACAAATATTTTCATTGTTATAGCAAATATATGGTTGCACAAATGAACTAACATCACTCAATCACACTTTTAACAAACCTGATTAAAATAAATAAAACAATCTCATTTGTTGCATTATCATTATTTTTCTGTAACTCTGACTACATTCACTAAAAAAGTCGAGAAACAATACTTCATTAAAAAACCTTTAAAATTGCCAAAGAAGTAAGGTAGCACCAGTGACAAAAAAATGGTGCATGTGGTCTTTAAATAAATGAATGAAAGTTATGGAGTTTGTATGAAGATCCCAAAGTTCTAACTCGTTTTCACGAGTGGTTTTAAATTCAACCTGAGAGAATCACAAAGCAGAGGTTTGTCTTACGTTTACTGCTTAAATGGTTCAGCACCTATTTCAGCGGATAGAAGACCTTGTTTGTACTTGCGTTTGTGATGGCAGCTGCAACAGGGTTTCCTCGTAGCCGGAGGGAATTCCGGAGCTTCTGATTGGTTGCTGAGATGACTTTTGGCTGATGTCGTTTCTGGGAATGTCCTCGGCAGTGACTGCTTGGTTGCCGGGTTGCGGAGGAGCCTCGAAGTTCTTCTGAGAGTGTCTGCTTTAGCAAGACTTTGTGTTCTGCAGAGTTACGAAGCTTCAACGGAGTAGTTGAGTTCTAGATGGTCGATCGCCTGATGGTTCAGCTTGTGAGAACAAGTTAAGAGAGCTCTTCACACGGCGACAAGGCCTTGCTCGGGAGAGCAAGTGGCGAAGAGCCTGCGTTCAGGAGAGCAAGCGGCGAAAAGCCTTCACTCGAGAGAGTAAGCAGCGAGAAGCACTTGAATCTGTGTTGCAGTGGGGTTTTGACCTGCGGCACAAGTCCGTCCCACGGCGCGCTCTTCCAATCGACTTGATGCAAGGCGGGGCGTGCATTCCTTAATGTGAGGACACCATCTATAAAAGTTGTGCTAATACTTCTATAGAGTTTCTTAAATGCAAGTATTGTACATACTATTAAAGTTTACTTCATTTCAACATTCTGCATTTGTCGTGCCCATTCGTTCAAGACTAAACTTCACATATTACACACATTTTAATAACCTTATTTCCTAAAAAGGGTAATAAAACACTGATTAAAGTTGCACTGATTACATGAAACACGTCAAGCATATATAAGACATGCAACATATTATTTGTGAATCTGGTTGCCCTGTTATGCGCATAAATGATTATCTGTTGAAATTGTCTGTTGTAAGTTTCATGTCCCTTTGTCTGACCGAAGAGAGAGAAAAGGGTGCATCCTTTTTTTGGAATGCAGGGAGAAAAGGGGAGGTGTCCTGAGGTCATGCCCATGTCACGAGTGTAGGTCTACCATCCTTCTCACTGGACATGGAGCTCTTAATCTGTCACTTTCTGTTTATCGGATTTAGCAATTTATGTGACAAACGGTCATGGGGTCCAGGAGTGTCTTGTGCTGGAACTTTTACAGATACCAGGTTCTTTGTTCTGTTGTCTCTTAGATAGTAATTTATGCTGAAGTCAGTCAGGTTACACTGCACCTCTGATCCTTGAGGGGTTTTCAGACAGGGGGAGTTTCTCCTCCCCTGGTGAGTTTAGGGTTTAAGCTGTTTTTATTTGAGTCTGTTGAGACTATAAGCTAGATGGGACAGGAACTGCTGAGACACTTCACTGACCCTGCATGAGTTTTACGACCGCAGATGGCTGCATAGGGGCTCCTCAGTTTGTCTCAATGGAATGTGATTGTTTCATGTGTGACTCAACAGTGTAAGTGGGTCCGTTCGAAGACAGAGATCCTACATCATTTAAAGTAATTGTTGTGTAAAGCATCAAACAGACATTACGAAAATATCTTCAGCAAGAAATATTTTGTTTGATAAAATTTATTACATATACTCTTTTGGACAATGAGGGAGAGTAAATGATGACACAATTGTAATTTTTGGGTGGGTGAACTATACCTTTAATAATTTATTTTATTAATTGTATTATTACTATGGAAATATGAAATTATTTATTTAATGAAATGATACTCTAAATAATAAACTAAAACTGCCAGTATGTGGTAGTAAATGTATTACTGACTAAGTCATTGAGTCATTTATTCCACTGCATGAAAAGGTGCGTTTCCGGACTGTTCACATCAGCGCACGAACCCGGCAGTTTCCGTGTATATGCCCTGGTGTTTCTGGTTTTTGGACACTGACAGAAACTAACTCTTTTGTGCATGGGACACCAGTTTTCCAGTCCGCTCACTAACGAGATAAACTCCCTTTTACTCACTCACCGGTAAATCCACGTACATCCCTGTGCATGAAAAGTAAAGTCTCCACAAAATCCAGGGTACAAGCAGTTAAATCTCAGTAAACGGCCACTCATGTCTCAGTAAACGTCTATAGATTACCGTACACTTAATATATTTTAAATGCTATGGGCCTTATATATAAAAATACACCATATGCGCTTATAAAAACTGTCAACAAAGCCACAAACATTTAACAGGACTGCAAATATTATTAAACTCAGCAGGACTGCAACATCATTTAGATTGAGACAATTTTTTAAAAATATTTTGCAAACACGGACACTTCAAGTAAATCATTAAACTGATTAAAAAATAAAATAATTTAAAAAAGAAACATTAAAAAATGTATACGAACCAAAAGACAAACACAATAATGAATACACTTGCAATGGACACTGCAAAGCCAGGACAGTGATTGCCGCTCCATCTCAAGCAGACAGTCACACAAACATATTCTACAACTCTAATGGCACCATCAGGACCATGCCATATTTTATCATTTAATTCTGCCTTTCAGAAGCTACAGAAGATACTGTTATGCTGATAAGCTTACATACCCCTAGCAGAATATGCAATCATTTTAACAAAATAAGAGGGATCATAATGCATGCTATTTTTATTTAGTACTGTCCTGAATAAGCAATTTTACATAATAGATATTTACATTTACTGATTTTATACAAATGAAAATGTATAATTTATAAAAATGTTCAAAAGTTTACATACACTGGATGACCCACAGCTGTTTTTATGTTTTGGGATAGTTTTTCATGAGTACTTTGTCCTGAACAATTCAACTGCCTGCTGATCTTCACAAAAATCCTCCAAGTCCTGCAAATTCTTTGGTTTTCCAGCATCTTCTGCATATTTGGCCCCTGTCCGACAATGACTTATAATTTTGAGATACATCTCTTCACTGAGGAAAAATGAAGTACTCATACACAACTATTATAAAAGGTGAAAACATTCACTGATGCTCCAGAAGGAAACACAATGTATTAAGAGCTGGGGGTGTGTTACGAGGCGACAGGGTGGAGAGACGTGCGGACCCATTTGCAAAGCTTTATTCATAGAGTAAGAGGCGTGAAACAGGCGAGGGTCAGACAATGGCAACAGGTATATTGAGGACAAAACACAAGAGTAATCCGATAAACAGGCGTAGGTCGATCAACGGCAAACATAATCCAAAGGTCTTGACAAGAGGGGTACTCCAATAACATGAGCAATATTCCAGGTGAGGTGCAAACACAATCCGAAACAGCAAGGCAAAGGGTTAATCCAAGATACACAGAAAAAGATCAGGAAACAGGCAATGCAAGACTTTGACTAGACTATGGAAACTAGAACTAGAAAACATAAACAAGGACATGGAACTGGCACCGTAAAGTAGCTATGCTAAACAGCATAAACGCTAAAACAATACTCGGCAGTTTGAACAGGATCTGAGAGGGTGTTACATAGTGTGTGTGATTGGTTTCAGATGAACGTGTGCAGACGGAAGAGAAGACGGAACGCTCCTATCTCAATATAATTCAGGAGGGTGGTGGAATGGAGGCGGAACAGGGGGAGGGACGGAGTGCCAGGTCCATGTGGAAGTGGAAATTCTGTGGACTGAAGCAGAGCCGGCAGAGCAGGGCACCCAGGCGGAACCAGCGAAACAGGAAGCCAGGGCTGAGCAGAGAACCAGGATGGAACAGGCAGAGCAGGGAGCCTGGGCGGAGCAGACGGAGCAGGAGCCCACCATGGCGGGGCATACGGAGCAGAAGACCACTACGGCAGAGCAGACAGAGCAGAAGACCATCATGGCGGAGCAGACGGAACAGAAGACCACCACGGTGGGGCAGACGGAGCAGAAGACCACCACAGCGGCGCAGAAGACCACCACAGCGGGGCAGAAGACCACCAGAGTAGGACAAAAGACCTCCATGGAGGAGCAGAAGACTACCAGGGCAGAGCAGACAGAACAGAAGACCACCACGGTGGGGCAGACGGACCAGAAGACCACCACGGCGGGGCAGAAGACCACCAGAGTAGGACAAAAGACCTCCATGGCGGAGCAGACGTAGCAGAAGACCACCAGGGCTGAGCAGAGACAGACAACACAGGCAGTGCATTCATGGTCTCAGGGACCGAGGCAGGAACACAAGAAGTTCATTAATAGTCCCCCTGGTGACCATTGTAAGGGCAGACAGTTCACAAACAGGCTTACTGACTGGGGCTGGCAAGGCAGACGGTTCAACAGACACATTTGGGAAAACAGAACATGCAGACAGTTCATAAATGTTCTCTATGGCAGTGACAGGTTTAACGGGACAGACATAGTGTGCATTTATAGTCTCTGGGCTCATGGCAGGCTAGTTTAAGGGTTCAAAGGTGGGGTTTTGGGCTGTGACAGACAGTACAGTAAACTCTGTGTTAGTTTCCATGAGAGTGACTGGACAGATAGATAGTTCAATATTAGACTCATGGACTGTAACAGGACATACAGATAATCCAGAATTAGGTTCGTGTGGGAGTAGTGGACCGGCAGACAGATCAAGACCGGGTGCACTAATTGAAACTGGACTGGTAGACATTTCAGTAAGTGACATTAAACAGGCAGACAATTCACAGTCAGACTCAGTTGAAACAAGACAGACAGACAATTCAAAATCAGATTTGACAGTAGAATTTAAACCAACCGACAGTTCACAGTGGGATGCATTGAGTGACACTAGATTGGCAGACAGTTCAGTGATTGAAGCTGGACAGACAGCTAGCTCAGAATCAGGCTCATTAACGGAAACTGGATAAATATACTGTTCACTAGGGGTCTCTTTGGCAATGACAGAAGTAATGGGGCAAATATTGAGTTCAATTATGGTTTTAGGGTTCAGGACAGGCAGGGTTAAGAGTTCACAGGTGACCTTTTTGGCTGTGACAAGGCCACTAGGGCATACAGGATCTGCATTTAAAGTCTCTGGGGTCGTGGTAAGGCTAACGGAGCAAACAAAAGATTAATTCACTACCCCAATGGCCATGATGGGGTTACCCGGGCATATAGCAAGTTCATTTGCAACAGGACAGTCATGAAGTTCGCAAACAGCGTCCTTGGTTGTAACAGACAAGACTGAGGGTTCATAGATAGCCTCCTCGGCTGAATCGGGACAGGAGAAAAGTTCATAAGCGGCCTCCCTAGCCATGACAGGACAGGCAGGGGATTCACGAACGGCCTCCATAGCTGTTGCAGGACAGGAAGTGAGTTCACAGACGGCCTCCATAGCCGTTTCAGGATAGGTAGAGAGTTCACTGATGGCCTCCATAGCTGTTACAGGACAGAAAGTGAGTTCACAGATGGCCTCCATAGCGGTTACAGGACAGGCAGAGACTTCATTGACGTCCTCCATAGCCATTACAGGACAGGAAGTGAGTTCACAGATGGCCTCCATATCCGTTACAGGACAGGCAGAGAGTTCACTGACGGCCTCCATAACCGTTACAGGACAGGAAGTGAGTTCACAGACGGCCTCCATATCCATTACAGGTCAGGCAGAGAGTTCATTAATGGCCTCCTCGGCCGGAACAGACAGTTCACGGAGATTATCACTGGGCGCCACTACTGCGCAAGGAACTGAGGCAAGTGCCGCCGTCTCGGGAGGTTCTGCAGCCTGCGCTGCCACCTCTGAAGAGACTGCAGTGGACACCATGGCCTCTGGGAGCACAGCAGCAGACACCGCTACCTCAGAAGGTTCCACAGCATAAGCCGACACCTCTGGAGATGTTGTAGCCGATGCCGCCAGATACACCATAGAGCAACCCCCCATATGGGAAGTTCTGCAGATAGGGGAATCAGTTCAGGAACAGGGAGGTTTGAGAGCGCTGGTTTAGGGATACCAGCTGCACATGCTGCCACCAGCGGTGAATCCTCTATGCTGGATGCCAGTCTGGGAGACTGAAAAACTGATCTCGAAGATCTAGGTGCAACAGATAGGAAGCAACAAGACTCTGGATGATCAGCTGTGATGTGACGGGACTCTGGAAGATCAGCTGTGATGTGACGGGACTCTGAAAAATCAGCTGTGATGTGACATGACTGGATGATCAGCTGTGATGTGACTGGATGATGTGATGTGACTCTGAATGATCAGCTGTGATGTGACGTGATTCTGGATGATCAGTTGTGATGTGACGTGACTCTGGATGAACAGCTGTGATGTGACGAGACTCTGGACGAATAGCTGAGATGTGACGAGACTCTAGAAGATCAGCTGAGACGTGACAAGGCTCTGGCAGATCAGCTGTGACTTGACTCATGAATGGAATCTGTAACTTGACTTGACTCAGGAAGATCAGCTGTGACTTGACTTGACTCATGCCGATCATCTGTGACTTGACTTGACTCATGAAGATCAGCTGTGACTTGACTTGACTCATGCCGATCATCTGTGACTTGACTTGACTCATGAAGATCAGCTGTGACTTGACTTGACTCATGCCGATCATCTGTGACTTGACTTGACTCATGAAGATCAGCTGTGACTTGACTTGACTCATGCCGATCATCTGTGACTTGACTTGACTCATGAAGATCAGCTGTGACTTGACTTGACTCATGCCGATCATCTGTGACTTGACTTGACTCATGAAGATCAGCTGTGACTTGACTTGACTCATGCCGATCATCTGTGACTTGACTTGACTCATGAAGATCAGCTGTGACTTGACTTGACTCATGCCGATCATCTGTGACTTGACTTGACTCATGAAGATCAGCTGTGACTTGACTTGACTCATGCCGATCATCTGTGACTTGACTTGACTCATGAAGATCAGCTGTGACTTGACTTGACTCATGCCGATCATCTGTGACTTGACTTGACTCATGAAGATCAGCTGTGACTTGACTTGACTCATGCCGATCATCTGTGACTTGACTTGACTCATGAAGATCAGCTGTGACTTGACTTGACTCATGCCGATCATCTGTGACTTGACTTGACTCATGAAGATCAGCTGTGACTTGACTTGACTCATGCCGATCATCTGTGACTTGACTTGACTCATGAAGATCAGCTGTGACTTGACTTGACTCATGCCGATCATCTGTGACTTGACTTGACTCATGAAGATCAGCTGTGACTTGACTTGACTCATGCCGATCATCTGTGACTTGACTTGACTCATGAAGATCAGCTGTGACTTGACTTGACTCATGCCGATCATCTGTGACTTGACTTGACTCATGAAGATCAGCTGTGACTTGACTTGACTCATGCCGATCATCTGTGACTTGACTTGACTCATGAAGATCAGCTGTGACTTGACTTGACTCATGCCGATCATCTGTGACTTGACTTGACTCATGAAGATCAGCTGTGACTTGACTTGACTCATGCCGATCATCTGTGACTTGACTTGACTCATGAAGATCAGCTGTGACTTGACTTGACTCATGCCGATCATCTGTGACTTGACTTGACTCATGAAGATCAGCTGTGACTTGACTTGACTCATGCCGATCATCTGTGACTTGACTTGACTCATGAAGATCAGCTGTGACTTGACTTGACTCATGCCGATCATCTGTGACTTGACTTGACTCATGAAGATCAGCTGTGACTTGACTTGACTCATGCCGATCATCTGTGACTTGACTTGACTCATGAAGATCAGCTGTGACTTGACTTGACTCATGCCGATCATCTGTGACTTGACTTGACTCATGAAGATCAGCTGTGACTTGACTTGACTCATGCCGATCATCTGTGACTTGACTTGACTCATGAAGATCAGCTGTGACTTGACTTGACTCATGCCGATCATCTGTGACTTGACTTGACTCATGAAGATCAGCTGTGACTTGACTTGACTCATGCCGATCATCTGTGACTTGACTTGACTCATGAAGATCAGCTGTGACTTGACTTGACTCATGACGATCATCTGTGACTTGACTTGACTCATAAAGATCTACTGACTTGACTTGATTAAGGATTGGCAGCTGTGGCATAACGGGGAGCTGTTGTGTCCGCCATTTTGAGATCAGGCTCCGCTGTCGCTGCCATTTTGTGAGCTTGCTCTAGTGCGTCCGCCTTTACATGAGTGAGTGCGGGGTTGCGTTCCTCCGCGACACCCACAGTGAATAGAGAGCCAACAGTCAACAAAGCAAAATCCAAAATTTGGCTGAGTGATGAATGCGGACCCTTGCGTCTTAACTTAGACTGAAGAGGTTGATTAATGCCATCACAGAAAAACTCTATAA
>NW_015506470.1:0-3875 GCF_001515645.1 Sinocyclocheilus grahami | reverse complement strand
AAAAAAACTCACCTGCCTATAGCCTTAGTAATCCTGAAGACATCGATTAGCTTGTTCAGGTGTGTTTGATTAGGGTTGGAGCTGAACTCTGCAGGACTGCGGCTCTCTAGGACCGAACTTGCCTACCCCTGGACTAGACAATGTAAACTAGAACTAGAAAACTCGATGTCAAGTCTTGGCCCGTCGCCCTCATTATCGCTAATGTGACCATGCCCACGTGCCGATCGCGCTTTTGTTATTACAATAGTCCACGTGAGACGCACGCATATAAATGCCCACATCACAGCAAACAAAGCAGCAAGATGTTTCCTAAAGTTCATCTCGGCTACTTCGCTTCTGGAAGAAGATGGGCTGAGAAAGCTGTGGCATAACGGGGAGCTGTTGTGTCCGCCATTTTGAGATCAGGCTCCGCTGTCGCTGCCATTTTGTGAGCTTGCTCTAGTGCGTCCGCCTTTACATGAGTGAGTGCGGGGTTGCGTTCCTCCGCGACACCCACAGTGAATAGAGAGCCAACAGTCAACAAAGCAAAATCCAAAATTTGGCTGAGTGATGAATGCGGACCCTTGCGTCTTAACTTAGACTGAAGAGGTTGATTAATGCCATCACAGAAAAACTCTATCAAAATAATGTCTGGTAACTCTGAATAGTGAGCGATGGCTAAAAACTCTTGAACATTGTTCTCCAACAATCGAGGGCCCTGTTTAAGGGCTAATAATATTCTTGTAGTGTCCATACCTGGCCAGTGTCCACTTGAACAGCTGCTGGATCCTTGTGTGGCCGAGTATTCTGTAACAAGGCAACAGGGACGAGAGACGTGCGGATCCATTTGCAAAGCTTTATTCATAGAATGGTCAGAAACAGGCGAGGGTCAGACAATGGCAACAGGTATATTGAGGGCAAGACACAAGAGTAATCCGATAAACAGGCGTAGGTCGATCAACGGCGAACATAATCCAAAGGGCTTGGGGAGGTGCAAACACAATCCGAAACAGCAAGGCAAAGGGTTAATCCAAGATACACAGGCAAAAGATCAGAAAACAGGCAATGCAATATTTTGACTAGACCAGTGGTAGGCAAGTTCGGTCCTAGAGAGCCGCAGTCCTGCAGAGTTCAGCTCCAACCCTGAAAAAAAACTCACCTGCCTATAGCCTTAGTAATCCTGAATAAGCTTTGGATTTTCCTCAGAAGAATGCGCCGGCGTGATATTCAGTGGAGGATATAGTAAGCCTTTTTTTATTTGCCTACTTGCATTAGTTGCTATTGTGTTACTGTGTGACATAACATACATATTTTACTAGTTACTTTTTCCAAACCATGATTCCTGACTAAATGTACAATCAAGTGAAACATTATGAAGATTCATTCACTGCATATGTCTCACAACGCCAGGAAGTTTTTTTTGATGTTCTATAAAATAGTTTTATACTCGGTCATTGGCATTCGCGATCGTCTGATGTGTAAACGTAGCTAGTAAGCTGTAAATAAGTGATGCATCGACAGACATATAAGCGCGTCCTTTCTTATCAGTGATGCAATTTATTTATCAGCTATGCATCTTCTGGTAATTGCTAACAACTGTTTCAGTTTTCGGTTAGGACGGAGGCTGCATCACTGGCATAATTGCACAAGAAAGGCACACGTGTCGTTCAGTTTTGAGTTTGCTGGAAAATCATACTGAGTAAGTGCACAGTATAGTAATTGTACTTTTATTATACCTAGACTATATGGTAATATTATTTGTGGTTGATAGTGTTAAAATGTAGTTTCTTTGTTATTGGCATTCTGTTTTCTCATGAAGTATACATACTATACTAAGGTACTGAGGGAAAAAAAATGCTTACAATTGTTTATAAAATTATTTTAGGACTGAATACACCACTCTTCCCTTCACCTACATCTCTCACAGTAAGGGGATGCTCGTTCAGTTTTCAACTCCATTCAGAATCTTAGAGTAAGTGTGCATTCACTATTTTACAGATGTTACTTTCATTTGCTGTATGGCTAAGACCATGTGATGCACACACTCCCATGAGTTATTTTATGTGAGTTATATGTATTCTAAATAAACTACAAACAAAAAATATATCTTGTAGCAATTCCCTCTCAGTCACACACCTGACAGCTCATTATGCAGGTCTTTGTCTTCTCAGGTGTGAATCACAGCATTATGCATGATCATTCACGCCTCCTCGCATATACCTTTTCTACACAAAAAGTGTCTTAGAAAATTTTAATCAATATATTGTTTTCTGTGAATGAGTAAGATGATTTTCACATAATTTTGAAGCAAAAACTCTAGACTTCAAGATCAGTTCTCAAAAGTCTTGTGATCAAATGTTCTGTATGTGTTTTATGGCCTTATTTCAGTGACTTTAAAATTGTAGTTTTTCACTAAGCATGCATAAACGTTGTTTTCTTAAAAACACAATCACGTAAATACATACGGCTCACATATTATAGTAGCCCAGTTTGTGCTGATTACAGTGTTATTAAACTTTAGACATTCAAATGTTTGTAAGCAACTGAAAAAAGCACAAATGTCAGGGTATGTCAACTTTTCCAGGCCCCAAAACACCCTCGGACCCCAGAGGGTTAAACAAGGACATGAAACTGGCTCCGTAAAGTAGCTACACTAAACAGCATAAACACTAAAACAATACTCTGCAGTTTGAACAGGATCTGAGTGGGTGTTATATAGAGTGTGTGATTGGTTTCAGATGAAATTGTAATTAGTGAAATGGCTGCTGGGAAATGTAGTCCGGGGTGACATGAGAAAGTATTTGTAGTGAGTCAGTAAAATGGAAGAGCAACTCTCTGGTGGCAATTGGATGGAAGTTCATGAACCGGATTCGTAACAGTGTAAATTTTGAACAGGATGATGAGTAAATGTTTCTTGTTTTAAGAACATATGTTCATTTAGTACTGCCCTTCAGAAGCTACATAAAATACTTTTTTTATACTTATTAAAAAAAAAAAAGAAAAAGTTTTCCTCTTATCATCCAATTCAAGTAGTTTACAGATGCTGGAAAACCTGAGAAAGTGCAGGATCTGGAGGATTTTTCTGAAGAAAAGGGGGCAGTTGAACTGTTCAGGACAAAGGACTCATGAAACACTATCACAAAACATAAACCACTATTTATTTGTATTTAATCAGCTATAATTCTGACTAGCAGACAAAATGTAAACATCTGTTAAATTAAATAACTTCATCAGGCCAGTCCTAAATAATAATAAATAAATAAACGTATTATATAATTTTGTTAATCTGCAAATGTAAACTTTTGACCACAACCGTATGTGTGAAACAGTGAGTACAGCAGGCTAATTTCAGTGAAATATCAATACCCCTAGCAGGATCTGGAGGATTTTTCTGAAGAAAAGGGGGCAGTTGAACTGTTCAGGACAAAGGACTCATGAAACACTATCACAAAACATAAACCACTATTTATTTGTATTTAATCAGCTATAATTCTGACTAGCAGACAAAATGTAAACATCTGTTAAATTAAATAACTTCATCAGGCCAGTCCTAAATAATAATAAATAAATAAACGTATTATATAATTTTGTTTGCAATGTGATGTAAACTTTTGACCACAACCGTATGTGTGAAACAGTGAGTACAGCAGGCTAATTTCAGTGAAATATCAATACCCCTATCATCCTCTGTCGTGTCCTTTTTATTTATCATGTGGAAACTGTCACCGTTGGTTCAAAGGGGTCACATTTTCATAATCAGAATCAGCTTTATTCACCAAGTGTGCGCAAACACACAAGGAATTTGTTGTGGTTTTTAAGAAGCTCTTGGTACATACATGCATATATATATACATACACACACACATACAGTGGGTACGGAAAGTATTCAGACCCCC
>NW_015506469.1:351384-351766 GCF_001515645.1 Sinocyclocheilus grahami | reverse complement strand
TTTTCAGTGTCTTACTACTTCCAGACACAGCAAGTCATGTTATAGCTTCAATACACAGCCTGCTTAGTTTAGGGCTTCAATGAGCACTAATGCGGTGTTGGTGCTTATGAGCACATGAACAAAGAGCAAGCCCACATATGCTGCAAAGCTTCTTTCCCAGTGAGACAAACTTGGTTCATGCAATGTTAAGAGCAAAGCTTGCCCACATGAATGATATTTCTAATTTATGAAATGAAATCTTATTCGCAATGCAGAAAGATGCTTTTCAGTGTGTTAGAAGTTCCAGACACAGCAAGTCATATTAGAGCTTCAATGCTCAGCCTGGTTTGTTTAGGGCTTTTTCGCTCATTAAAACTGTTTTAGTGCTTCTGAGCAAGTGAAC
>NW_015506469.1:338187-351083 GCF_001515645.1 Sinocyclocheilus grahami | reverse complement strand
AGAGAAAGTTGGATTATGCAATGTTAAAATCATTGCTTGTCCACATGAAGGATTTTTCTAACTCATGAAATGAAAACTTATTGGCAATGCAGAAAGAGCCTTTTCGATGAGTTAGAAGTTCCAGACACAGCAAGTCATGTTAGAGATTCAGTGCACAGCCTGCTTAGCAAAGGGCTTCTATGAGCACTAATGCTGTGTTAGTGCTTCTGAGCACATGGACAGAGTACAAGCCCACATATGCCGCAAAGATTCTTTCCCAGTCAGAGAAAGTTGGATTATGCAATGTTAAAAGCAAAGTTTGCCAACATGAAGTATGTTTCTAACTTATGAAATGAAATCTTATTTGCAATGCAGAAAGATGCTTTTCAGTCTATTACAAGTTCCAGACACAGCAAGTCATGTTAAAGCTTCAATGCTCAGCCTGCTTTGTTTAGGGCTTTTTCGCTCATTAAAACTGTTTTAGTGCTTCTGAGCAAGTGAACAGAGAGCAAGGCCAAATATGCTGCAAAGCTTTTTTCCCAGTAAGAGAAAGTTGGATTATGCAATGTTAAAATCATAGCTTGCCCACATGAAGGATTTATCTAACTCTTGAAAAGAAAACTTATTTGCAATGCAGAAAGATGCTTTTCAGTGTCTTACTACTTCCAGACACAGCAAGTCATGTTAGAGCTTCAATGCACAGCCTGCTTAGTAAAGGGCTTCAATGAGCTCTAATGCTGTGTTAGTGCTTCTGAGCACATGGATGTAAACTAACTCAAAAACTCTGAACGCTGGTCGCTGGTCGCTGCAATTACACTATTGGCTGAGGTAACTCACGTGACCCAAGCTAGTGGTTACGCTTTCATTAAAACCCCAGACCCTCTCATCGTCCATTAATAGACCATCTGTAGCAAGAAACTACGATTGGTGTGAGAGACAGGGCTTAAAAATGAAAAAAAAAAAAAAAAACACCGGCTTAACGGCTTAAAAACTGTTCTTGCGTTCCTTCTATAGCCTACTATTACCGTTCCGAAACGGGTTTAAGTAGAAAACATATAGGTTGATGCCATTCTTTTTTAAAAACTTTTTTGTCAATAATAATAATAATATTAGTAAATATAATAAAAGTATTTAAAAAAAAGATAACGTAGGCTTTACATCGCATTTTATTAGGCTAATATATTCAGAAATAATGTAGACTAAAATACCAGTGAATAAAGCATAATGTTTAGAAAATTATAAACATTATAAAAATAGCTATAGACTATAGTTCCCTTCTAAAATATAAATTAACACTATAGTGAAGAGGTGAACAGGTTGTGCTACGGAATATTTAAATTAAACAGTGTAACTTTTTATTTGTTTTTTTTTAACGGTATTTTATTTTGATGAACAGGTTGTGATGTCAAGTTAGCAAAATGTGTTGTGTGCGCTTGTAGCGCCAACTCGATCAGTGCATTTTTTCGTCTTCTGAGGTAACTGTTACTCCGTAATTTATGGTCATACAGACAGAAGCAAAACATAATGAAAATGGTAAAGCTTTTGCAAAATAAAGAAAACAGGTAGGATGCCGCTTAATTTCTGCAGTCTCGGATCCTTTCTGTAAACTTCGGAGCGAGTCACAATGTCCCTCAGCACATTTTTTTCTTTCGTTTTTTTAATCTAAATTATTTAAGTGAAATATATTTTGTGTATAGGCCTTTTCTTCTTTTCTTAATTCTTACCACATTAAGCTACGTTTTAGATAGTGATTTTAGATGACCCACAACGTAGGCTATAGCGGAGCATAATAAAAATAAGGCTGTAGAGTAATACTTTTGAAATGATTTTTCAGTGATCAAACTGTCATGATAAACACGTGATAATACTATTGATAACATAATTCTGAATGTTTTATTGGCCTTCGCGTAGTACACGCAATAAACTTCAATAGACTACAGCACGCCATGACTAATGTTCTCTGCCGCTTCAGTTCA
Organism: Sinocyclocheilus grahami; assembly: GCF_001515645.1. NCBI lineage: Eukaryota > Metazoa > Chordata > Actinopteri > Cypriniformes > Cyprinidae > Sinocyclocheilus > Sinocyclocheilus grahami. The sequence goes on along the minus strand of NW_015506469.1, from coordinate 349,128 downwards.
GTACGTTACATGACTGCCCTCTAACTGATCAAGTCAAGTCAATTCACCTTTATTTATATAGCGCTTTCAAACTTAAATAAAATGCATGCATAAGCTGTAAACCTTCTTTTCCTGCGAGAGTTGTGCATGTGCTGTATTTAGTTGTTGAATTTGTACATTTCTGCAATACACAGCATGCATGTGCTGTAGTTAGTTCCTGCATGCATTACAAAGCAAGCAAATGCTAGTTGATTTGAGTTAGTTCATGCATACAATACAAAGCATGCAAATGCTACATTTAGTTGAGTTGAGTATGTTCACGCATGCAATACAAAGAAGCACAGCTTCAATACAAAGCATGCATATGCTTTATTTAGTTGATTTTAATTTATTCATGCTTGCAGTACAACGCATGCATATGCATTAAAACTTCAACTCAAAGCATACATTTGCTGTAAAACGTCTTTTCCAGAAAGAGTTACCTCACGCATGCAATTCAAAGCAGTATATGCTGTAGTTAGTTGAGCTGAGTTAGTTCATGCATGCAATACAAAGCATGCATATGTGCTTTAAAAGTTGTATTCCACCAAGACTTATTTCATGCATGCAATACAAAGCATGAACATGCTATAGTTAGTTGATTTGAGTTAGTTCATGCATGCAATACAAAACATGCATATGCTGTAGTCAGTTGCATGCATGCATGCAGTTTACCAATAATCCATAATGCAATACAAAGCATACATATGCTGTAACTCTTCAATACAGTGCATGCATATGCTTTCAAACTTCAATACAAAGCATGCATATGTAAAACTTATTTTCGAGTGATAGTTAGTTCATGCATGCAATACAGCATGCATATGCAGTAAAGCTTCAATACAAAGCTTGCATTTGCTCTAAAACTTACTTCATGCAACACAAAGCAAGATCATGCTATATTTAGTTGAGATGGGTTAGTGCATGATGCATATGCACCAAGAATACATATGCAATACAGCTGATATTAACAAAAGCAGGCATATGCTATTTTTAGTTGAGCTGAATTTGTTCATGCATTCAATACAATGCATGCAAATGCTGTAATTCTTCAATACAGTGCATGCTTATGCTTTTAAGCTTCAATACAAAGCATGCATGTGCAGTATTTAGTTGAGTTGAGTTGTGTTAGTTCATGCATGCAATGCAAAGCATGCATATGCTGTATCTAGTTGATTTGAATTTGTTCATCCATGCAATGCAAATCATGCATATGCAGTACAGCTTCAATACAAAGCATGCATGTCCTGTATTTTGTTCAGTTGAATTTGTTCACGCATGCATATGCTGTAACGCTTTAATACAGTGCATGCATATGCTTTAAACCTTCAATACAAAGCATGCACGTGCTCTAAAATGTCTTTTAGTTCATGCATGAATATACAAAGCGTGTATTTGCTGAAAATCATCAATAACATCACATGCATATGCTGTACTTAGTTGATTAGAGTTTGTTCATGCATGCAATGAAAAGCATGCATATGCTGTATTTAGTTGATTTGTGTTAGTTCATGCATGCTATACTAAGCATTCATATGCTGTAGTCAGTTGAGATTAGTTGTCATGCATGCAATAAGAAGCATGCATATGCAGTAGAGCTTCAATACAAAGCATGCATATGCTGTATTTAGTTGAGTTGAATTTGTTTATGCATGCAATACAAAGAATGCATATGCATTAAAGCTTCTCTACAAAGCATGCATTTGTTCTAAAACATATTCCAGAGAGAGTTACTTCATGCTTGCGATACAAAGCAAGCACCATGCTGTATTTAGTTGAGATGAGTTAGTTCATACATGCAATACCAAGAATCCATAATGCAATAAAATGCATGCATATGCGTTTAAACTTCAATACAAAGCATGCATTTGCTGTAAAACTTATTTTCCAACGATACAAATGTGGCCTTAAAAATGCGTATTTTTTCACCATGCGTGATCACGGAGCTCCCCACAGGTGCTTTTACAGATTTTTAAAAAGATGGTTGTGCTTCACACAATATCCACCAGGTGGCGCAAGGAACAACATTCTGTAGTTAAACCACGGCCAGCTCTGGGGTGCGTTTCCCAAAAGCATGGTTAGCCAACTATGGTCGCAAGTTCCGTCGTTACCAACACAGTTCAATGATTCGGTGTTTCCCGAAACCATAGTTCAAACGACCATTCGCAAACAGCGACGTAAACTTACATGGTTGGAACTACAGCTCCCGACCTGTGGTGAGAAGCATAGTTTCTTATTAGTAAGACATGTGGGCTTTTATAAATTATGCTTTTGGGCACAATAAGCAAGCTAACATGCAGTACAATCTATATGTTCCATTGTATGTAAATATAAATGCATTTTAATCTATGTATTTCTGCGCGTCCTCAATAAGCGCCGTTTTAGAAGAGTGGCATGTGCATAAATGTCTAAGGGATCCCCGAGTATGAGTTATTGCGCTTTCTGCAGGCATATATAGGCGATATGTAGACTACTAAACTTAAGTCAGCACGCTGATTTAATTAGTCTTACTGAAAACTTATTAAAAAACGATTTGAGTGATGCAAAAGTGGTCATTCATGCATATAAAACAAAGTTTTATATTTTGTTTTCGATTTGACTAGTTTATTAGGCAGCTTGAAATGTAGAATTGAAATAAACAAAGTTGCTATATGAATGATGCTCTACTATTATGACTAAAAACAATTCTTATGTTAATGTTTATGTTCTTATGCTAGTATAAGACAATAATCCAAGTGAACGAGCCGGTGTTGTGCCGAATTCTGCACCCCTGCCAGATTATGCACCCCCTCGTTGAAGTCGCTACCTGATTGCCTAATCCCAACCCCACCCCTAATCCTAACCCCTCCCCCACACCTACTCCTAAACCTACCAATACTAGGGGGTGCATAATCTGGCAGGGTGCAAATTTCGGCACTACACCGGCGCGCTTGTCCAAGGCTAATTTGTAATGTCAGAATTAAAACCCTATTTTAGAACAATGCCTCTCAGTCAGCGCTTTGAGATGAAATATTATCTTTTTTTCTCCCAAAATCGCAATTTTATTGCCAGAATCAGAATCAGCTTTCTGAAAATCACAAGAGGAATTTGTTGTGTTTTTTTAAGAAGCTCTTGTTACAAACATGCATACATGCATACATATGTGACATGAGAATAGAAACATTTAAATAAAACTTAACAATAAATATTAATGTATTTCAATCTGGAACAGAAGATTTATGTACAGATTTGTACATTATTTACTCTGTATATACAGCTGTATAGAAAATATGCATGTTACAACATAGTACTTGAGAGAGAGAAGAGGAAGTAATTAGAGATGGAGAATTTGTGAATTACAGGCATGAATTACAGAACACAGGTCATAATTCTTGTGTTAGCTGTTTAGGTTGGAGATGACATGGGGAAGAAACAGTTTTTATGCCTAGATGTTCTAGTGCACAGAGATCTGTACCGTCTGCCTGAAGGGAGAAGTGGAAACAGGTTGTGTCTGGGCTGAGAGGGGTCTTTGAATTTGTCTTCTGATGATCTAAATGAGCATTTATATTATATATATTGTGGATACATAGGCAATATATTAGTGTTCTAAGAATCTTTAGTAATTTTGATTCGAGTTCCATATGCAAATTACCATGCGCTGACACAAAGGGTCATAAAACTCCCCAGTATTTCCAACCTCCTGCTTGGAATTTCAGCCTTTCTCATTGGACAAGCCCATCCTGAGAGACATGAATCTTCTCAGACTCACGCACAGTTCTGCCCATGTTCTTCTTGCGTGTTGGAGCCTGAGCCGGTGCGGGCATGCCGGGGTGGGCTCCAACACATAGCCAGTTAGTCTGCGGTTTGGTTAGATTCTGAGAAAATGAGGATGTGACCTAGAACGCTTCTAAGAACACCCTAAGTTCGTGCCAGGCCTCGTGCCTAGTCTTTCCATTCATCAAGATCCTCTGACTCAAAAAAAATTTTTCTCATCACCTAACTTCAGCCAACCTACTGGAGCCCCAAAGAGCATCAGGACTCTCTTTCAAACAGGCGAGATGTGCAAGTATCAAACTTAGTCTTATTAATTGATACATTAAGTATCATTTGTTTGAACTAAGAAACTGATGTTTCCTTCAGGCTGTAGATCTGCTGAATATCAAATGGTACCATAGCTTCATGTTTTTAATTCTCTTCTCTTTACTGCTTACGCTTTAACCCTTTTTCCTATGCCAACTGTAAGCGTGTGTGTGTGTATGTGTATGTTAGACTACTTTAAGTGTTTATGTAGGTAATAAAGTCTTACTTGTACCACACTTGAGGTTGTTCATTGTTTGCTCATAACTGGAGTCCCTAATCATGCAGATTTTTGCTACATGCTCTGAGTAGTATTGTACAGTAAGAAAGTTATTTTCCTTAACCAGGAAATTAACGTTCTTAGAATTGACAGACAGTTGACACTGAGAGGTTCAGATCAGTGAAGATGATGTGCATCAGGTCTTCAGGAAACAGAAGAGAAAGAAAGCACCAGGACCAGATGGTGTTACACCAGCCTGTCTAAAAACCCATGCTGATCAGCTGGCTTACATCTTTTCACAGATCTTCAACAGATCACTGGAGCTGTGCAAAGTCCCTGCCTGCTTTAAACACCCCACCATCATCCCCATCCAAACGAAACCCAAAATCATAGGACTTAATGATTACGGACCAGTTGCTTTCAGACATTCTTAACAATAACTAAGATGTTAATGTTGTTGGATTGGACGTATTGCAAGAGACTGCTAACCAGACCGAGGTGCGCACCAAAAAATGCAAATGTGAAAGCATTTTAATTTGTATCGCTAATAATCAATTCAAGTCAAGTCAAGTCACCTTTATTTATATAGCGCTTCATGCAATACAGATGTGTAAAATCAGCTTTACAATGTCAAACAGGAAAATAATGTTTCAATGATGCAAACAAAATTAAATTCTGCTGTAAAGCAGCTCTAAAAAGGCAAGTCATTATATAGTTAGATCAGCTGCTGCTAATACTAGCATTGATGCAAAATACTGAGGTCCAAAACAAACCGAAAACAGAGGAGAGGGCGGAGAAACTGAACTCTAGTTTGGCATCAAGTGTGAAAGTGGCATTAGTGTCTGGTTAAACTAGATTATGTGGTTAATGAACATAGCTGAAATACTGAACATTTAAATATAACACGTTTTGTGATTTTGCCACAAAGTATGCTAAAATCCAGTGTTGTATATTTGTTTTAGATGCCATTATCTCTGTTATCATGTGTCTGCTGATGGTGCTGTTAGTGATGTGCTCACCAAGATTTGTTTCTTGCTGTTTCTGTCTAAAAACAGATCTTCCTCCAGTTCTGGTAAGTCAATGTATCTCAAAAGGTCATGGAAGACATTTTTCATTTCAAGAAGTGATGCATGAGACTAAACTTGTGACTAAAATACCTAAATACGTCGTGGCCTAATGGTTAGAGAGTCGGACTCATAACCCAAAGGTACCGGCAGGGATTGTAGGTGGGGGGAGTGAATGTACAGCGCTCTCTCCCACCTTCAATACCATGACTGAGGTGCCCTTGAGCAAAAGTTAACAAAAGCCCAACTGCTTTCCGGGCGCCGCAGCAAAAATGGCTGCCTACTGCTCCGTAAGAATACAAATGTAAAGCTTTGTAATTGGAATTCTTACTAGTAAGAAATAAACTGGACAGCTCTCTCATTCAAATGAAATAGTAGTAGCTTACTAGTAATAAACAAATTGCTCATAAGAATTTAGCTCTCTAAAGCCGCGTGAACTGCAGGAACTTTCCCCAGGAACTAGGGACTAGTGATGTGACGTTCGACACCGAGGCTTCGAAGCTTGTATCAAAAAAATTAAACATCTGCCAGTGAAGCACTGTACCAGAGCTTGATTCGTTTTGCCAAAATCACATGATCTGTGACGTCCGAAGCTTCGTTTTCGCACACAACCACGTGACTGCTTCGTATTCTGATTCAAATAACGCGAACCACTTGTGCAGTTTCAAGTGTCACTTCTTTGAAAAGAAAAAATCATAATACAATACAAATAAGTATTTGCATGTGTAGTTTTGTGCATGTTCATTTTGTATTAATTCCTGGTTCACAGACACTTTAACTGACCATTCTATGATAATCTTAGGTTATTTTGATCATAGCCTATATGCCTACAGCCTTGCCTATTTTTTCCACAAATTTATTCACAGACTCATGTATTCGTATTGTGTAATACAATGACTGACATGAAGACTTATTTATATGGACTTCATATTTTCTAGGAAACAGAAGAGAAAGAAAGCACCAGGACCAGATGGTGTTACACCAGCCTGTCTAAAAACCCATGCTGATCAGCTGGCTTACATCTTTTCACAGATCTTCAACAGATCACTGGAGCTGTGCAAAGTCCCTGCCTGCTTTAAACACCCCACCATCATCCCCATCCAAACGAAACCCAAAATCATAGGACTTAATGATTACGGACCAGTTGCTTTCAGACATTCTTAACAATAACTAAGATGTTAATGTTGTTGGATTGGACGTATTGCAAGAGACTGCTAACCAGACCGAGGTGCGCACCAAAAAATGCAAATGTGAAAGCATTTTAATTTGTATCGCTAATAATCAATTCAAGTCAAGTCAAGTCACCTTTATTTATATAGCGCTTCATGCAATACAGATGTGTAAAATCAGCTTTACAATGTCAAACAGGAAAATAATGTTTCAATGATGCAAACAAAATTAAATTCTGCTGTAAAGCAGCTCTAAAAAGGCAAGTCATTATATAGTTAGATCAGCTGCTGCTAATACTAGCATTGATGCAAAATACTGAGGTCCAAAACAAACCGAAAACAGAGGAGAGGGCGGAGAAACTGAACTCTAGTTTGGCATCAAGTGTGAAAGTGGCATTAGTGTCTGGTTAAACTAGATTATGTGGTTAATGAACATAGCTGAAATACTGAACATTTAAATATAACACGTTTTGTGATTTTGCCACAAAGTATGCTAAAATCCAGTGTTGTATATTTGTTTTAGATGCCATTATCTCTGTTATCATGTGTCTGCTGATGGTGCTGTTAGTGATGTGCTCACCAAGATTTGTTTCTTGCTGTTTCTGTCTAAAAACAGATCTTCCTCCAGTTCTGGTAAGTCAATGTATCTCAAAAGGTCATGGAAGACATTTTTCATTTCAAGAAGTGATGCATGAGACTAAACTTGTGACTAAAATACCTAAATACGTCGTGGCCTAATGGTTAGAGAGTCGGACTCATAACCCAAAGGTACCGGCAGGGAGTGTAGGTGGGGGGGGGGAATGTACAGCGCTCTCTCCCACCTTCAATACCATGACTGAGGTGCCCTTGAGCAAAAGTTAACAAAAGCCCAACTGCTTTCCGGGCGCCGCAGCAAAAATGGCTGCCTACTGCTCCGTAAGAATACAAATGTAAAGCTTTGTAATTGGAATTCTTACTAGTAAGAAATAAACTGGACAGCTCTCTCATTCAAATGAAATAGTAGTAGCTTACTAGTAATAAACAAATTGCTCATAAGAATTTAGCTCTCTAAAGCCGCGTGAACTGCAGGAACTTTCCCCAGGAACTAGGGACTAGTGATGTGACGTTCGACACCGAGGCTTCGAAGCTTGTATCAAAAAAATTAAACATCTGCCAGTGAAGCACTGTACCAGAGCTTGATTCGTTTTGCCCAAATCACATGATCTGTGACGTCCGAAGCTTCGTTTTCGCACACAACCACGTGACTGCTTCGTATTCTGATTCAAATAACGCGAACCACTTGTGCAGTTTCAAGTGTCACTTCTTTGAAAAGAAAAAATCATAATACAATACAAATAAGTATTTGCATGTGTAGTTTTGTGCATGTTCATTTTGTATTAATTCCTGGTTCACAGACACTTTAACTGACCATTCTATGATAATCTTAGGTTATTTTGATCATAGCCTATATGCCTACAGCCTTGCCTATTTTTTCCACAAATTTATTCACAGACTCATGTATTCGTATTGTGTAATACAATGACTGACATGAAGACTTATTTATATGGACTTCATATTTTCTATGCTTTATACAGGTTTTCATAGCACAAACTAATTTATTATCTGAAACAGTCCAAAAATTGCACAAAGGCAGATTTTTCGAGAAGGGTCTGTCTGCGGACTGCAATAGAGGGGCGTAACTGGAAGGGGGCGTAACTTGAACAAGGAGGCGTAACTTGAAGTTGTCCAAATCACACAGAACCACGCGAGATATCAAAACGAGATGTTGTCGGGCTGCGTTCGAAACAGCATACTTTCTAAGTTATAAGCACTTAATTTCTTTACCACAGTAAGAGCGCTATGAGAGTGTACAGCCTGAAGTACAGTATAAATGCGATTCGGATAACATCCGCTATATTGACGTTATCATGTGACCTACGACGTTATAACAAGCGCAACAATTTACAGATAGATGAATTAAACCTGTCACTCATATCTTTTAAGTATCTTGATAATGGTGAAACTTGCCCATTTTGTGGTCTTGAAGAAACAGCTGCCCTTTTTTTGTGATTGTAGTATAGCCAATACATTTTGGGTTGATTTAAGTTCTTACATTTTTTAAAAATGCTGTAAGGATAAAACTGGATCACATTAGTGGAGTTAAAAATATATTACGAAAACCCAAAATCGTTATCTCTTGAATATCTTGTTAATTATTTTGTGTAAAATGTTTTACCCACAAGCAAAAGTGGCTTAAATCTCCTGTTTTATTATTTTTCTTGTTGAATTTAACTCTCGTTTCATCCCTCAGGCTTCTAAAAAAATGCATCATGATGAATTATTCAGATATTTAACCTTGTCACTGTGCTTTTTTTCTGTGTATATTATCTCATACTATGATGAACACATGAATTTTTGTTTTATCAGAATCAGAATAGCTTTATTACCAAGTGTGTTTACACACACAAGGAATTTGACGTGATGACAGGAGCTTCCAGTGCAGAAGAAAGTCCAAACATAGTGCAGACATAGGCTACATGATAGTGCAGACATACATAGGAATAATACAGTAGGGATGTAATATAACATTAATATAATATATGCCATTATGATTGTTTATTGTTAGAATATCAAATATCATAACAACTATCTTTCCTAAATATGAATAGTTAATTATAACTAGTTATGATTAATTATTCATATTTCCTGTCATGAGCTGATTCGTTACAGCATCACTAACTCAACAATCTAGTATGGTTTTCCTCAGCGTTTGCAATATCTGCACAAAGGATATGTCGGGCAGCTGCTTGAAGCTCTCACCTTTGGAGAAGACTGATTTGATTTTATACTCTAAAAATGTAAGTATTACTACTTAATGCAATTCATTCTGGGGTAATCTTAATGTTTGTTTGCCCACCCCAACACTTACATGCAATAATAATGATAAATGCTAACCAATAATTTTATTACTTTTAATTTACTTTATTTAACTTAATTATATTACTTTATTTTTACTTAAAATGAAAAAAAATATTTTTTTTGTTGTGACATAGCTATACATAAATATACATCAGTTTTCAGTCAAGCAATTAATACATGAATTAATAAAATATTTATATTTTATTTACTGACAACAATAACCATGAATAAATGAGTAAAGGAATTAATAAAAGTAAGCATCACAATAAATACATATACAAGTCAACAACAGCTTAAACAAAGCTTAATTCAAACTTATTGTTCTAACAATCATGTATTTACAGATTGTGAACCCCACATCCTACTGCCATCTCATTCTCAACACAGCGGAGACAGGTCTGCTGCTGCGCTGTGCTTCACAATCTCGCTCTTCTCAATGGGGACATTGTTGAGCAAGAGGATGAGGAAGATCATGATGACGGCTCTCTGAACCACACAACTTAGAAGCAAGAGCAGGGGAACACATGTGAGACAATCTGGCTGCCACTGTGTCTGCTCCAAACATCTGTGTGCTGCTTTCCATGAGCACGACTACCTGTAAACCATTTAAACAGAGTTAAACATTTTACAGTTCATGTTGTCAGCTTTCCATTTCTTGCCAAATTTCATGTTTACAATTACCGTATGGCCCGAATATAAGACTAGACCCTGATTATAAGACGACCCCCCTTTTTCCAGATGTACCTTTTGGAAAAAGGCTTTTTAAAAACCAAATCTTGTTTTTTCTCAGTAAAACACATTTTGTCTTCAATTATTTTCATATTGCATATTTTTCCTATTTTAAATTTTTTTTTTAAAGAACATCTGTGTGTCTGCTCTCCATGAGCACGACTAGCTGTAAAACGTTTAAACGGAGTTACACATTTTACAGTTCATGCTGTCAGCTTTCCATTTCTTGCCAAATTTCATGTTTACAATTACATGCATTTTTTGTTGTAGCTTTATTACTTTTGTAGTGGGCTAAACCACTGAACTGGTGAGCAGAAAGTTGCTGGTTCAAAACCACCAGTATGTCCTTGAGCAATCCAGGTTGTTCCAGGGGATTGTAGGTCCCTGTAAATCACTTTGGATAAAAGCTTCATGACATTTTTTATGATGCTTTTGAAGCTTCTGAAAGTCAGCCTTCATTGTATGAACAGAAACCAGCAGAACAAACTTGACCAAACTCACATCCTCAGTGTCTTTTGGTGTTTCTCTAGATGCTCCAGCTGACTCTGGGTTCACTGAGGATGAAGAGACCACAGCAACATCTGGACCAGATGAGGCATTAAGAGGAGGAGTGATGGAGCGTCTCATCCATGGCACTGGAGCATTTCCAGGATGCTGCTGTGAGCTTCCCATCCTCACTGCTCACACCAGTCTGCGGACATTTCAGATCCTACAAAGATGCACAAACACAATACAAAAGCAGTAATTTTAACAGCATAATGTCATCTGATTTCTGTATTGGAAGTAA
>NW_015506469.1:319755-337933 GCF_001515645.1 Sinocyclocheilus grahami | reverse complement strand
ACCGCATAATGTCAACTGATTTCTGTATTGGAAGTAATAAAATGATCTTATTTATATTTTTGTTTCAGGTTTTCCCTTTTTTTCCACAAATACCTTGCAGGTCCTGCTCCACCACAAAAGCTCTGCAGCAAATGCACAGAAATCAAGAATCAGAAAAGTGCTGTAATAGTTTTTTGAAATTACAATAATTAATATAAACTACAACTTAAGAAGTAAAATATATTTATATAGCATTTGTAAGGATAAAAGAAACTAAAATACTTTGATCTCCTGAAAAACAAACAATACACTGGCATCTTCAAGACACCCCACAGAGGGCATGAAAACAAATTCCTCGTATGTGTAAACATACCTGGCAATAAAAACTCATTCTGATTCTGATTCTGAACTTAAATTTGATGAGATAATAAAATGGAGTCAGATTGAGTTAAACCTAAATTGAATAACTCTGCGCGCTGAAAAGACCGAACACGCAAGAGACCTTCATCCGCCACTGGATACCTTCCTTGGGCCAGGTGCGCGGACCTTACACATTCCTTCATCAGTCAGTCTGCAGTGGATAAACACTCGTGTGTCTCATCTGTCCCTGTAACATCCAGACAAGAGTCAAGTCTCCTCTGTGATTTATCTGCTCAATACTGCATTTACATGTCGAGGTAGTTGCTGATGTAACTCGCTTTTTATTCAACACAAATGTTCCTTACATTATCAATATTACAAATGGACAAATAAAATAAATAACTTATGTTTAGCTACTTTATGTAGATTTGTTTGTTTACATGACTTACATTCATCAAAAACAGTGTTGACAACAGTGAATCCTACATAATAGCACACATACATCACACCTGTTTCATGCCTATTAGATGTGCTCATCTGCAATACTTACCAAAGATGATCCTGTCAGATGTTAAATAGACATTTAGTAATTGTCTTTAAGATATATATATGGTTAATGTAAATCCACTTTTGAGACGTATGTGTACTTAATGGAGCTCAACTGTTAGTTGTGCAATATAAAACGTATTTTTTACAGCAAAATCACAAATATGCTCTATTATGTAGGTCACAGACATGGTTTAGATTAAGCCGGGATTAGGCCATAGTTCAATTAGGACATTTAAGTAGCTTTTATAAACGTGCCTTCGATAAAAACACTACTGATGTGCATCTTGAGACAAAAAAAAATATTTTAAGATCAGCCAGGTCAAGTTGCTTTCAGTTAAAAAAGCCCAGACATGCATTTTAGTCTGGGACTAGTCTTGACCAGCCTTGTCTGTGAAACCGGGGGATAGCATCTTTACACCTTTTGCTTATATATTGCTTACTTTACACCTTAGTTTTAATATATTATTAACTCCATAAACAATACCACTTTATGAAAATAACTTACACACTTCAATTTGAACGGTTACTTCGGGACAAAAAAAATTATCACCGTTATCTCTATACAAGCGGCCATCTTGCCAACTACATCTCGTTTTGACATTTCGCGTGGGTCTGTGTGATTTGGACAACTTCAAGTTACGCCCCTCTCTTGCAGTCCGCAGACAGACACTCATGGTGGCTTTTTCCACCTTTTAACCACAAGATGTCATTAGTATGCACCGTCTTGAAAAGCTTCGAGTAATGTACCGTTTTACTAGCCAGTTGAGGGGAAAGCCTCGGTGCTTCGCAAAGCTTCATCTTTCCATCACTACTAGGGACTTTGGGCCGGTACTATGTGTTTCCACCGCAGGAACCAGGGGCCTCGTTTATAAAATGTGCGTAGGCACAGATTTTATCTTAGAGTGTGCGTACGCTAAAATCCACGCCAATGTTCACATTTATAAAAACGGTCTTTGACGTGGAAAAGTACTTACCGTCACGTCAGGGTCTGAGCAGGTGTACGCACTTTTCCTTGTGGCAAAGTCGGAGTGCTGCAGCTATTTGAACAACTAAGCGGCAATAATAATAAAAGTGGTGTATGTGCAAGCACCGAATTCATCATAAACAACAAAGATGCAGTGCAAGAGATTAATTGTGCAGTGTACTCAGTTTTTTATTAACGGGAGTTTTTGCGAGATTAAACGGACCTTTTTAGTAGCCTAATGTTGAGTGTTCTTTAATCGCTTTCTGTACACACTTTATTCCTTGTTTTTTATTATTATTATTTTATTTTACAAGAGAATTTGCGAAGTCTTGTTTTAGCCTACTACTAATGCGTAAAATAGAAAAAAATGCATAAACGCATCTCCGACACATTTGACCAGCATTAGTAAACTGTGTAAAGGTTTTTTTCAGATCGGAGACCATAATCGTGTAATAATTTTATTATGATATGAAACGTCCAACTTTTCTTTCAGTAATGTTTTTATATAAAAAAAAGTTTTTCAAGAATTTCGTGATACTAAACGTTTTATTAGTTGTCATAGCAAGTGATTTTAAAAGTAGGATAGCTCCCTTTTTATAACATGACTGAAACTTTTACTTGAATTCGTAGTTTATTCTTACTTTTGGAAACCTAATTGTTTAATAATTACTATTATTATTATTTCTGTTGTTTCTAGAAGTAGTCATTTTGATAATAGTCAATAGAAAAAAATATAACCACACACACATTGTTTGTCCACAGAATAATTACACATTATTAAATAAAATATTTAAGCTCCACGCGATCAGCTCCACGCGATCAGCCGGCGCTCAGTGATCATGTATCCCGACGAGAGCAGCCTCAACTAGGCTAGTCCTTCTGACATTTGGCGCTGGCTCTGATGTAGTGTAGTGTAGTGGACAGACTCGGATTGGCTAATCGGGAGCACCGGGAAAATTCCCGGTGGGCCGGTCTGTTTTTTGGCCGCCAGGGCCGGTAACTGTCATGCCACTGCTATGGGGTTGAAATATGGGTGCCCATATTTAAGGCATCAAAGAAGTGCCGAATTCTGCACCCTTGCCAGATTATGCACCCCTCTCGTTGAAGTCGCTACCTGATTGCCTAATCCCAACCCCTCCCCCACACCTACTCCTAAACCTACCAATACTAGGGGGTGCATAATTTGGCAGGGTGCAAATTTCGCCACTACACCCGTATGAAAACTATAACACAGTTTGTCCCGTATTCGCAGGCATACGCCATATGACCACCATATATGAATAACAAATTCTCAATTGATAATTAATCATCATTTTTGCGCAAAATATTGTTTTATTTGTGAACGTAGCCGGTTGATGACCAAGCGGAATCCTCTGCCGGCCGCTCCTGTTTCACAGCGAGCAGGACTCGCGCTTACGTCAGCGATTTGATTTGGTCAAATCAGTTTGGGCGAATGCAATTTATTGATCATGACTCATGAGCCCAAAATTAAGCAAGGCAGGAAAACATTAATCTACCTGAGGGGAGACGTCTTTAACTATTGTAAGGCTGTTAAATAGAGAGGAAAAGACATTTAAAAAATGTTTACTTCTAGCGCATTCTTAAACTTGGACATCATTTTATTGAAGTAGAAATCCAAGCACCAGAAGCAGCCCACACTCAGCCCACAAGTTTTCTTTAATTGAAAAATTTGCATTTTCATTCATTCATAGGCTATATGGTTGCAATAATAGCCATTTTAGTTAAAACAATTTAAGTGCATACGTTTCATAGACGTTCAGTTGTTATGCTTTCAAATTTCTTGCCATTTGTATGTATGTACTTTCACAGTATTTTCACCTCCTAAATTACTACACTACTTGTGCAGTCACGATTTTATAATGGTACAATTTACTCAGGCCGATTACTTTTTTTTTTGTATGACATTACGATTATTTTTAGAATATAGGTTAAGCAAAACAAATTTGATTATTTCTGAGAACTTTTTAACTGCAGGCAGACATTATGGTACATACATAATTATGGCCTACAAATATTTTGTTGGAGATATGCGAGCAAAAAATAATAGATAAAAAAAATGTATAATAGAAAGCACAAAGGCGGCGAGTAAAATAATAATTTAAAAAACCAAGCTGTAGAAAAATATAATGAATTACAAGTCTGTAGAGAACAGTGTACTTTTGCAGATTTATATTTACAGAAGTTTTAATTGCATTATTGTAATAGCTATAGTCAGTCGTGAACTAAAGTGGGCCGCTCAACGGCATGAAACTGCAGGGCTGAAAATGACTCCCACTCCGGCCCTGGTAGTGGATAAACATAAGATATAATTCGTTTTGGGTCAATCTTAACAGGTAATCTTTGGTCTTTATTCTATTAATCTATTGTGTTAAAATTAAAACAGCCAATGTTTGATATAATATTTCGTTTCATTGTAGGCCATGTACGTTCCCTGAACATTTCTGCGACTATTAATATGTTTAAATGAAAACGAAAAGGGGCAGTGGTGTTTGATATATTTCGTCTTATTGTAAATACAGTGAGGAAAATTGCAGTAGCCTTATCAAGTACGCTGCTGTTTGCAGGAGTTCACACTCCTGAGTGGAACTCGCGAAGTCTGAACTACCCAGGATGCAAAACGCGTGCAGACCTACCTCACCAGACTCGAGGCTTAGCCTAGTGCAGGGATCCTCAAATCTGGCCCACGAGATCCACTTTCCTGCAGAGTTTAGCTCTAACCCTAATCAAACACACCTGAGCATGCTAATCAATGTCTTCAGGATCACTAGAAAATCACAGGTTTGATCAAGGTTGGAGCTAAACTCTGATTTGAGGAACCCTGGCCTAGTGTATCCCATCATGGATCATGTTCAGGAAATAAATCTGTGTCCGAAATCGTCCCCTATACCCTTAAATAGGGCACTATTTGAGGGAACAGCCATTTTTAGTGGTGTCCGAAACCACAGTGGACGTTCTCGAGTGCACTCATTCAATCCCACAATGCACTGCAAAAACGAGTGTACAACTGGTGCAGAACCGATCACCGGTGATCACCTCAAGATGCATGCCGGTTAGAAAAGTGTCCGAGTTACGTCCGACTTGCTCTGATGTCATGCTGACGTGTGCAAAAAAGCTCTCGCGACGGCGAGGCGGCTGTGTCGGATTGTGCAGTTGAGCGCAGTTGCTCTCCACCGACTGCGCTGATCAAAAGCATGATGGGAAACGACTGACTGACGACACAGCATAATGCTCATTGGTTCAGACACCTGTGCTGCGGTTCTCTTCTAAAAAAAATTTTTTAAATCTGATTTCATGTGATTATGTATTTAAATTATGCATGAATATTCTGAAACACGATGACAGTGTGACTCTGCGAGAGATATGTGATTGTTGTCATATTTCTATAAAAATCTAAAATACATGGTTGTATTAAAATAAAAATGGATGATAAATACACCTTTCGTATGGAATTAAATAGCAAGCACTTTAAGTGTCTTGTTCGTCATATTTATTTTCATATAAAAGTATCAGAACTGAAATTATATCATGTTAATAAGCAACACAGCCCGTGAGTGAGAATAACGCGATATCTGCCTTTGATCTAGTTGGTATCTGTTCCCTTCGAGAGGTCAGAACTGTCCGTCTTGACTGGGCTTATTTTACTCCTCCCCTCACTGCAGCCGCCTACTCTCACCTACATTTCAGGCGAGGCGCATCTCAAGCCTATTTTTTGCCGAGATCTCGCGAGAGGTCACGGAAACCTTTCCAATGTAAGTTAAATATTAATATAATAATTAGATATTACATATAATTTAGTAGAAAAACTGTGTTTTTACATTTTATTGGTGCAAAGATGAGTAGTGGTGATATTTATTGTGTACAACATTTGCAACTGCTATTTATCACAATTAGAAGCACCACAAATTAAAATTATGTCACGTTATAGGGACTATTGAACAGCTTAATTAAAATTTTAAATACTTAGACATTTAGAAGTTGATTTTAAAATACAATGTAAACACTTGGATTTTTACACTATAAGTGTGTCCCATCAGGTAATGAAAAGTTCGCCACACACTTGCGGTCTTCATCCTCACTTGAACACTTCGGCTAAATACAGGAAATACGTCACATATGTTGACAAAGTGGTCAAGTGCAAAGACTGCAAGTGGGGGTATTGGGACAAGGCATGCCTGAATGGCTGAGCAAGTCCTCCATCAGGTTAAGTCCTATTCATGAAAAAAATCAGTTTGCGATGTCCTAAGAGTAATGTTGTCGTAATATCCTAATATCTTTTCAATGTTTAGGGGTAACGTATTCCCTCATGACTGGTGTTAGTGCTATAAAATGAAGCATCAGCTTCAGCTTTCCCCCCTGTCGTTTACCCCAGCGTTTACCCCTCACGTCACTAGCTCCGCCCTTGCGCCATAGCTCGTGACCGGAAGAGAAGATGAGTCCTTTTGAGGGGGCGGGGAGGTTAACGTTTTTGATCAAAGATTACAAGGGCACATGAATTAAAAAAAAAAAAGTATGAAGTGCACGGATAAATTATTTATAATAAACACTACAGTATTCCATTAAAAAATAAGAATTTTAAATTTTGATTTCATGGTGACTAAGTACACAGTCTTATACCTTTGTCTTTTTGTCTGATTTTCAAAAACGTTTTTGTTTCAAATCAAAATTTATACTGTTGTCATTCTTCTTGTAACTGGTTGGATTGGTTCATGGCTTATAGTGCTTCAATTAAGATTTAAAAAAAAAAATCCCTATGGGAAGTTCAACATAACAGATGGTCTTATTATTGGGAGATACGAGGGTCGGTGGTTCTACCAGAGATTGTCTATATGGAGATGAGAGGGTCTGTATTACTATTGGAGAAAGTATAATGGTCAACTTGGATCACGTGTGCCTTAATAACCAATCACATCACAGCCAGCGTTGTGTGACAGTCAATTGACTGTTTTAAGGATACCGGAATAAATTAGGAGTGCCTCAAATGAATCCCACTGTCACAAAAACTCTGTGACTTAATGGCATTTTTTTTCAGTGTAGACTCTCTCGTCTCTTTCCCTGCATATCGCCAAAGCCACAGTGTTAGCATTAGCCGTTATGCTCTTTTGGCTAAAGGGTTGCAGTCTTGCCTTTGAGTAGCTTTGAATAGTTTCCAAGAGTGTGTTTATAAATCCAATGAGGCTGTAAAAGTGCAACTGAGAAGATGAGAGTTCCTTGTTCTGTGTGATGTTTAATGGCCCTGCCGACCTCTGTAATCTCATTTAGCAACCGCTTTTTTTAAGACAACTAAAAGCACAAAGGGGTATACTGATGTACTAAACCTTATTTCCTCCTGAAACATAGCAGTGTGTTAAAACAAATTTTTGTAGCTTGGCTGACAGGAAATATTATTACTGTCTGTTTTCAACCAGTTGCTGTACAGTACAGTGTATGCATAATTATTAGGCAAGTTGATATTCTGATCAATCCACAATTCCAATCCACACCAATAACTACTATTAATTTTGTATATTTTCAGTGTGTTAAATCTGATTTCGGCCCATTTTATCTGTAAAAGAAAACACATACCATAGGAATAAATATAAGGCATTTTTCACTTCCAGCCCTCATTAACAACTATATCACTTATAAATTATATACAAAATGA
Organism: Sinocyclocheilus grahami; assembly: GCF_001515645.1. NCBI lineage: Eukaryota > Metazoa > Chordata > Actinopteri > Cypriniformes > Cyprinidae > Sinocyclocheilus > Sinocyclocheilus grahami. The sequence continues at coordinate 330,419 of NW_015506469.1, read as the reverse complement.
ATATTAGTAATTAATAAAGATTGATGCTGAAATGGTCAAATTGGCAGCAAATCTACCCCGTGAGTCATCATAGTACACTTTGTCTCACACAGAGTTAGGGATGGAGTTTGGAAGATGGGATGCGGTTTTTGGAAGAACTTACTCCACAGGCCACAATTTATTTTGTCTTTCTCTGTCCTAAGGTGGAAGAAGACTGTGCAGCCAGCTAGAAAAGCTGCATACTACCTAGTTGCTTGTGCTTACATCATTAACGGTGTTGAGATTAATTTGCCCATGTCTGCTGAAAGATGAAAAATTTACGGACAAATATCCTCTCTACAAACCAAGTTCCTGTTTGCGGTTGAAGTTTGTGGCCTGTATGAACTAAATTCCAGACTACCAACTATGTTCACTTCTACGGAGGATGCTTCTGTATCATAAATAAATTTACGATAATTTGATAAAATTGTATACTTATATGAGTTAACTGACATTTTGAGACGATCCGAAAAAAACAACAAAAACGAATAATTTGAAGTTATGCAGTTTTTCAGATATGAACAAATTGAGAATGGCAGATTTACAAAATAAGCTAGTTCACATCTATAGGAGAAAGGCTGAATGAGCCTGTGTAAGGTCAAGGAAAAGATGGAGAATACAGCCTACATTTTTAGAGAAAAATCAGGCTACTTTAAATAGACAATTCATCAAGTAAAAATTAATGATAAAATCACAAATTACCCTAAAGAGATCTGATTATTGCTCCTCTATTTACAACAGGCTATACAATTGGATAAAAAGGCTTCTATTGATTTGTAAAAAAATAATAATTAGGAGAGGTTAAATAATTAAGAATAAAAACTATGTCTGATCAACCCATTTGTTCAGATAATTGGTTCTATTAACATTTACATTTATTCATTTGACAGATGCTTTTATCCAAAGCGACTTACAGTTGAGGAATACAACAAGTGATGCATCATTAGATGGCAATAAACAGGAGAAGTGCCTGTTATACAAGGTTTCAGTCATCGTTCAAAATAGTAAAAAGCTAGGACAGGAGGATAACAAGAGGACAGAAAAAGTAAAGGCATAAAAATATATATTATTATTATTATTAGAGGCAGTTAGATGCTCATGGAAGAGATGAGTTTTCAGTTTTTTCTTGAAGATTGTGAGGGGTTCTCCTGAAACTGACAGTCAAACAACAATTTTATAAATAATAAAATAAATCTAAATCCAGTCTCCCATCATCCAAGACTCAAAGGCTGATGATATACGGGGCAACTTTTTTTGAGCAGTGTTGCTTGGGCACTTTCCCACTGAGAATGGGTAACAACTTTCTATCTGGAGACTTTCGGTCATGATCGGTCATGGGCCCTGCGTCTCACCTGGTTTCCCGTTGAAGGCAACATTAACTAAAGTTGCCCGGCAACATTGCTCAAAGTTGCCCCATGTGTCATCAGCCAAAGGGTAAATACCTTAATTCCTAAGCCTAAAAAGGTTTATTATTTATTGATAACTGGCAACCAATTAGTCTTTTTTAAAATTATTATAAATGAATTGCTTCCTGCTAAAATAATTTTAAAAAGTGTCGTTTTTATTGATAAAAGTGTGTATTATTGATGAAACCCAGGTTTTATCAAAAACAGGCACATTTCAAATAATACAAGATTAGTATTAGATATATTAGATTTTTCTTATTTGGGTAACATAGTTTTATTTTATTTTTGGCAATGTTTTTTGATACTGTTGATCATGGCTTTCTTAAAAGGTTTTTGGTGGTTTCTTTTGGTAATTTAAACCTTATACAATAAAGCAAATTGCTCAATCAAACTTAAACATGGAACCACTTCTAGATTTGAATTAAAAGGAGAAATTAGACAGAGCTGTCCCATCTCCCCTTATATTTGTTACATGCACTTTGCTTCATTTAAAATATGATGAATGACCAAGTTCTAAATTGCCATTTATCTCTTCTTAGATTTCAAAAGGCACAATAGCACTGAACATTTCACATCCGATCCGTCAACCACCCTTGTACAAGATTGGCCGCAAAACCATCGAAGAGGCAAGAACTTCTTTCATGGATGTACAAACCTGCACTCAAAAAATTAAATTTGGTTTAGGATTTACCTTGAAACAATTTTCACTCAGAAATTGCTATTAAATTTCAAAAATAATTACAAAAAGAAACTGCAAGCAACACACTGAACTAAACATAGTTAGTTTTAGATAGATATATAGTTTTTTATTTTTATTTAAAACTTTTAAAAATCATTTTTAGAGTAAGCAAAACAACAAGAGGACAACAGAGCAAGCTCATTTCTTCACATTACACCATCAGGTAGTAGGCTAGTAAAAAGAAAGAGATGATCGGTTCACATGTGCTCCATGCTGCCGAACTGAGGCTAAATTAAACAGTGCCAATATGACATTTATTATTTAAATTTTGTTATGTAGTTGACAGAATTTCAAAGCTGGGACTTTGTAACAAAGCTTATTGCGATTACTGGATGGTAGGATTGCTACAAATAATATTTAGTGAAGTTTTGTTTATGCATCAACTGAAAAAAATCAGCATATATGAAAAAATTGATTCTTGGGATTAGAGAATCAATATTGGTTAATCAAAACGAAGATTGAATAAATCAAACAAAAACATTGTCTGCTTTGTTTAACTTTAATAGCTTGTCCATGTTTTTATTTATTTATTTATTTTTGCCGTTTTCACCGAATAGTTTAAGTTGGCAAAATTATCAATAATCATTGATTATGATATGGTATTACTACAGTCTCATTTCAGCAAGCAAGGGTTTCTGTTCTGTTGTGGTGATGATCATTTCAGATTTCTCCTCATTGTTCTGTTTTACATTGGCTCCTATACAACACTCATTCTTATGTGTCTGAATCCCGATTGGTCTGTCCTGAGAGCCGTTTGGCTCCTTGTGCAATATCCTCAGCTCACAAAAGTGCTCCTTCACCGGTGCGCTCTCCTGCATGGCCGAAAGTATTGAAGACTGGGACCGTTGTGACAAAAACTTTGAGAACAGCCAGAGAGAAAGTCAGTAACAGAAAACAGTTCACTATTCTTTGCCTCTCTTATTGTTTCACTACCTTTTTTAGGTCCTCGGGCAGGTCAGCATCAGGGAACATAATTCTGAATCCCCTGTAGCCATACCACACAGCCAGAAAGATCAGGACAACAGCGACTAACACCACCAGAAAACTGACCAGGAGCACAACTGCTATAAGCCAGGACTCTACTTCATCTGAGCAGACATAAAACTTAATATTACAGGATATTGAGATTAAGAGAATTAAGGTTAAATCATCACAATAAAACATTAAGTAAAAGTGTACAACACCACAAACATAAATAAATAAACAAACATGTACAAACACAAACTGGTTTGCTTACTGCTGGATGTGTTGGTTAAACAGGTTATGTTGCTGGACTGACTTGATTTGTTCAAATACAAAATTTCTACTTCAATGCAGTAGTTTACAAGAGGCTCCAGTCTTGGTAACACAACTCTGTTCTGCTCTCTTATTAGTTCTTCCTGTTGAGAATAAAAACAAAGACACATTAAGCAGGAAATGACCTGATGATGTCACTGATATAAGCAAAATAGATGTCTTGTGTATTTAGTTTGGTATTGAAGGGAGAAATGTGTGTTCAGATTGGAAACAGTGCGGAGGGAGCTTCAAAGAATGGGTTTCCATGGCCGAGCAGCTGCAAGCAATCCTCACAAGTGATTTAAGCACACCGTCACAGGACTCTGAAGAAGTTAAAACATCTTCTGTGGAGTGACAAATCATGTTTGGTAGTCTGATGGGCAAATCTGGGTTTGGCAGATGCCAGGAGAACGTTACTGACTGCATTGTGCTAGTTTGGTCGGGGCTAGGCCTCCTACTTCCAGTGATTAGAAATCTTAATTCTTCAGCATACCAAGACATTCTGGACAATGCTATGCTTCAAAATTTGAGGGAATAGTTTGGGGAAGGCCCTTTTCTATTCCAGCATTCCCAGTACAGCGAATCAAGGTCCATAAAGACATGGTTGAATGAGTTTGGTGTGGAAGAACTTGACTGGCCCACACAGAGCCCTGACCTCAACCCCATCAAACACTTTTGGGATGAACTGGAAGAGATTATGAGGCAAGCCTTCTTGTCCAACATTAGTGCCTGACCTCACAAATGCTCTACAGGCAAAAATTCCCACAGAAACACTCCAAAATCTTGTGGAAAGCCTTGCCCGAAGAGTGGAAGCTGTCATAGCTGCAAAGCGGAGACCAACTCCAAGTTAATGTCTATGTATTTAAAAATTTCATTAAAGTCCCTGTTGGTGTAATGGTCAGGTGTCCCAATACTTTTGTCCGTATAGTGTATATTATTATACCTCTCTATATTAAGCAAATAGTCTACATTCAAGCCTGAAAAATGCTTGATATAAAACCCTCCAGCCTAGGGCGAAGTCATTATGTATGTTAAAAATGATTTGGGACAAATCAATCACACAAATCACAGACAAAACACTTTTTGATAGTTGTTATACGAATCCCTTGTTTGTCCTGAGGACTTTTAAACTGCCCACTGTTTTCCTGCATTTTCTGCATATTTGAATCTTTTCCAACAAGTGAGGACAGTTGAGGGACTCATACTCAGCTAATAAAAAATGTGAAAAGATGATCATCAGAAGAGAAACAATTGAACATGAAGGCAACATGACGCATTAAGAGCAGTGAATCTAAACTAAAGATATACTGAAGTATATTTGATTGTGCTGAAGTGGGACTATAAGTATACTTCAGGTACACTTTAAATATCTTGCATTTAAAAGACTAATATTATTCAAAGATCATACAATTCTCATCAATAGTGACATTAAAACAAATGTTAGGCTTTATATTAAGAAATATATATATATATATATATATATAAATAATATAAGAAAGTAGTATTCCAAATAAGTTTAATTATATTTTTTACATCAGTCAGTCTTGAGCGATATGTCAGTAAATTTGTTAATAGATTTGAACTATACTTAGTATGAAATAAATATATTATTAATATAATACTTTCTTTTTTTACTAGGGTAGGCTCTTTAGTACATTTAGTCCTGGTCTTTTTGTACGGCTCTTTTTCATTTAGTACTGCTCAAGAGCTACAGAAGATAATTACATGTTTTCCAGAAGACAGACAGCAGATTCTTTTTCTATTTAGCGCCCAAACTCTGGAACAATCTACCTAGCGTTGTTCGGGAGGCAGACACACTCTGTCAGTTTAAATCTAGATTAAAGACCCATCTCTTTAACCTGGCATACACATAATACACTATCACATTTCTATAATTCAAATCTGTTAAAGGATTGTTAGGCTGCATTAATTAGGTCAACCGGAACCGGGAACACTTCCCATAACACCCAATGTACTCGCTACATCGTAAGAAAAATGGCATCTACGCTAATATTAGTCTCTTTCATTCTTATTCCGAGGTCACTGTAGCCATACGGATCCAGTCTTTATCCAGATCAGATGGTGGATCAGCACCTAGAGACGACCTCTACAGCCCTGAATGTCAGCGGAGACCATGTCAACTAGATGCACCCCAGAGACAGATCCCCTGCGAAGACCTCGTCACCTCGACGACCATCAGCACAAGACCACGGGAACCAGACGGGAACTCTGTGTTGCAGGCTGGAATTAAACCACGCCATGCTGGTGTCGTCTGGCCAGAGGAGAACTGGACCCCCCCCGACTGAGCCTGGTTTCTCCCAAGGTTTATTCTCCATTTCTGTCACCAATGGAGTTTTGGTTCCTTGCCTTTGTCGCCTTTGGCTTGCTTAGTTGGGGACGCTTGATTGACTGATTGCACAGACATCACTGAATCATCATTTATCTTGGAAAATGACTCCGTTATTGTCTTCTTGCATTATTGACAAACTATTTTCCTGTTTGACACTGTAAAGCTGCTTTGACACAACCAGTATTGTATAAAGCGCTATACAAATAAAGGTGACTTGACTTGAAGACACCATACAATTCAAAACATTTACATCACAATAGTCCCTTTAAAGTTTTAACATCCAACCATAAAATGTAAATTATATTTCCTGCAGCAGCTCACCCTGTGTCCTGTGGTATTTTTTAGATGCGTTTAATCCATAGAACTTTGTTATTTACTACTGTGAAGTGACATGACTGGTAGATGTTAAAGACAGTGTTAAAGACAGTCTTGCCACAGTCTACACGTGGATCTGTGCTTGGTAAAGTCCATAGACAGAAGTAAGTAACTGCATGTGATGTAGTTACTATAGAAACTGGTACTTCCACCAAAATGATACATATTTGAAACTGTTTTAAATTAAAAATGGGTGAGTGGCAAGTTTATGCCAAATGCAAATGTAAATAGGAACAAACTGTGATTAATGTTGAACACTAAATTGAATTAGCAATATTCTGGTAATGGGGTAGATCGTTTTCTTGTGGTAGAGTACAGGCTGAATGGTGTGTTGTGGGGGCCCAAAGGGTGGTTTTGCTTTGAGGCCCAAAAACTTCAGAGACATTAATGCATTCATTACCTTTTTTGTTTCGCCTTTTTTCCAGAAACGGATGAGATAGGAAACATAGCTGAAGACATCCCTCAAATTCCTTTTTTTCATAGGAGGATCAGTGATATCAACTTCTGTTTGTCCTTTTCTGCTTCTCAGTCCTACTTGAGGAGCGCTAACCTCAGCTGCAGACAAAACACATGCACACATGTAATAAAACAGGATTCCCTTGATACAAAATGCTTTTATGATTATTAATAAAATGCAATGTTTGATATACAACGCATTCAGAAAGTCTCCAGCCCCCTCCCCCCCAGAACAAAGGCCTCCAGTAGTGAATCGATGCGTTTTTGTAAGAAAAATATCCATATTTAAAACTTAATAATCACTTTAATCTAGCTTGCGCTCACAGTTGTACATGGAAGCAGTTCCGGACGGACGACATAAGATGTTGGCGTTGCGCATGCGCCGGTGAGTCTCGTGAAAACAAACATTTGTTAACAGGAGCAAAGGAAGCAAAGTTTCCTTACTTTAGCAAAGGAAAACCAGTCTCCTCTGGGCTTATATCGAAATCCTCTGACATTCTTCTTTACAAGTCCTCGTTTTGTACTTCTAATTCGTGACCATTGTTTTGTTTTGATCTCTCCACTGCGTTCCCATGTTGCGAATCAGCTCATGGGGAAATATGAATAATTAACCATAACTAGTTATAGGTGAGGTTATATTAACTAGTGGTCTATGATAACATGCATAAAACAGCATACACTACAACAGACAATATGCAAGAACAGTAATGGTATACACAATGTCCTGAAGGATATGTGTATTCAATCAAAGAAAGGTTTTCCTATGAATTAATTAGAGAACAGTCCATTTCTCTGGGCATTATGTGTCTTTCTTATGAGGAAAATGAGGGAGTTTGTCTGCCCGCATTCCTTTAGGCCATAAAACCAGTGATATCAGCATTGGTTACCATGGAACCAGAGGCCTGTTCTGCCTTTCTGAGGTGTTAGGTGCATTTCGGGGGAAGGGTCCATAGACCCTCGTAATTGGCCATTTGGTTAGGTGAGGGGGAGTTAGATATTATTTGTTAAATATAACAAAAAGTTGTGTCTGATTGGTCCAAATGCTACACCCACGTGCGTCACTTCTGAGCGGCGCATGCGCAATGCCGACGTCCTACGTCATCCGTCATCCGTCCGGAACTGCTTCGGTTTACAACAGTGAGTGCAAGCTAGATTAAAGTGATTATTACGTTTTGAATATGGATATTTTTCTTACAAAAACGCATCGATTTGCTACTGGAGGACTTTGTTCACCCCCCAGGGCCGTGTGAGACTTTTTATTTTTATGGATGGGCGCTTTTTATTTCACTTCTTTTGGACTGAAGCAATGCAACAATGACTGGCATTAAACAGCTTGAAAGATCAAAGACAATTTTTTAGATAACTCCGACTGGATTTGTCTGAAAGAAGAAAGTCATATACACCTAGGATGCATTGAGGGTGAGTCATTTATGAGCTAATTTTCATTTTTGGGTGAACTAACCCTTTAAGTTTTTTCCCTTAACTGTGTAATTGTTTTCTTAAGTTCTGTTATGTGTTCTGTTAGTAACCATTTCACCCTAAACAACATTAAGGGACCACAACAGCTCCCTTCATCTGCTGAACTTAAACGTGATGGATGGATTTCATGTAAATTGGGTTCCTATCTGCTGTGCTACTGAGTATTTTGCAATTGTAGCTCTGTGTAGCTTTGTTTTTCTGTTGGAATCTTTATCTATTACTTACTATCACTTTCTGTTGTTTAAACTGCTAAAATATAACTTAATTATCACCATGGCCGGACTTACCATTGGGCTTGACTGGGCTGCATCCCAGTGCGGGGACCGCCTTAACCCGTTTACATTTGTTCAGTTATGTGCCAGTCAGAAATTATTAGTCGCATTTCAACAGCGCGCACGGGCCAGCCGGGGCTAACAACTTCCAGCTTCCAACTACGACATTCGAAGCCATAATCAAACACCATAAACTGGACTTTATGATTTTTTTTCACATAGAAAAAGGACACACGTATTAAATCATGTCTGCTCGGCGCTGAATCGCCGATTAATTTGTGATCACATGGCTATACTTTAAACGCTTCCATTAAGCCTTTAGCTCAAAAGAGCGCACATTTACAAAGATAATGATATATTCTCACATGTTCACGCCTCACTTCTTTACAGAGGATGATTCTATATTATAGTAATGTTCCACTAATTTAATCTGAAGAGTTTTGAGCGCTCTCGTCCAAAGACTATAGAATACCCTAATATCTTACAGGGACTTTGTCCCGTCTCACTACCTCCACACAAAGTGGAGCAGAAATTTCACCAAGACGATTAAAAAAAAAAAATAATAGCCATTTACAGGGTTCGTACGGTCATGAAAAACCTAGAAAGCTTTGGAAAAGTCGTGGAAATTTATTTTACAAATCTCTATATAATAGAATATATGTTTAATAACGTCCTGAATCTCGGTGCGAGATTGCGCATTTTGGTTTGACTCATTTTCGCAGGTTTCGCACGTTTGGAAAATTCCCGCAAACATGTATTTAATATACAATGTAGGTTAGATGAGTTAAAAAAAAAAAATCACACAGAATATCAGATTAAGTCAATCATTTGAAAACAGCGTGAGTGGTTCAGCTGTACCGCGTCTTCTCGCTCTCACTCTCAAAAAAGCGCATCTCGTCTGCACTAAGATAGCTGCTGCAGGCTGCCAGACAAGACTTTCGCTCAGCTGACAGGACTGTCACTTGCCTAATCGGGTCAGTGTTGTATCATCATAAACGTTTATGATTTGCACGTCTTTTTAAAACATTCGGTACTTGCGCTATCTAAACTATTTTTCTGGGCGCTCACGGTCACAATCCAAAGCGCCCGCACATGAAGCCGCGCAAACACCTCCAGAAAAAGTTATTGTTTTCATTGTTTCTGACTCAAGTAACCTTGCTTTCTAATAAATAATGTTACATAAAGACAATTAAACGGTCAGTATAAATGAACAAGTTAATAGCAATAGCACAAGGATACAAATGAAACAAACTGTGCTTTAACTTTTTCAGGTAGGCTAGCTAACAGTAGTTGCTACTATTCAGAAATAAAATACTATGATGTATAAAGTCATAGATATAGATTATATTTATATATTGATCCATATTAAATATGAAAAAGTTATTTAGTCAAGAGCAGATTTGAGCAGAGTGATTTTTTTTGTTTGTTCTTTAACACAGACTGACAGACAGCAGATATACTAAAAGCTGACTCACTTTCATACCAAATGTTAATCAGGGTTTCTGCAGACATGAACAAGTTAAATTTAAGACTTTTTAAGACCTTTTTAATACCACCTTATATGAAATTGAAGACCTAAACCTGTAATGGAAATACACATTTTATTAGATACATATGTAATATTTAATTTGTATAAATTAAAAAGAAAACTAAATATTATTGCTGTAATAAATTATATTTATTACTACGATATACAGTGAATTTTTCATGTCAGCAGACAATATTCCATACAAAATATCCCCGCAAAATAACTGCATCACTGAGATTTTTGGTGGCGTAAACAATTTATTCTGAAGCAATATTTTCATCTGTGTTCTATAAGCTATGCTTCTATGTGTTCTATCAGCTTTTACATACTTAAATCTGCATATTTACCTTTACAAAGGCCTATTTTTAAGCTTTTTAGATGTATGCATCATCTTACATGTCAAATTGTTACAATTTATCAATAAATTAAATATCCACTATAGGGCTGCTACCAGTCAGATTAAATAATTTACACTGCAAATAACTAATTACAACTGCAATAAATAATGTTATGAGATTAGTGTTTTAAATGCATTTATGAGTATACAAATAAGAAATGTTGAGGGGAAAAATGCATACTTTTCAAAACACTTCTCAACTAAACTACCAGTAAGTGACAGTAAGACACTTAATGAGCGAGTATTGAGTCATTCATTCAACTGATTGAGAGTGTTATCATGCTGGTATCTTAAGGACTTTCGTGGACAGCTGACTCCTAAAGTTTTTGATATTCTTCATATTCTGTGTGGTGGTCAGATAAGTTTAAA
>NW_015506469.1:306145-319630 GCF_001515645.1 Sinocyclocheilus grahami | reverse complement strand
CAAAACAGTGCTGTGGCTGTGTTTGGAATTATTTTTGTTGGCGAAATAGTGCAAAAACAGGCAATATGGTGTCTAAAACTTAAGTCTCTTAATAAAACTTCTAGTTTATTGAACTGTTGTAAAAAATCAATATCACATTTGTATATGGTAATTTTTTGAGAAAAAAAGAACTTGATTAACTATATGAAGTGGTATAAATATACACATTTTCTGCCCCCATTTCTTGAATTTGTGATCATTCTGAATGTATTTTAATAGACTGAATCATGCAGTGAAAGAGCGCACTAGACTTCATGTAATGCGTGCACGCTGTAGGTGTTTTGAATGTTTTTTTGCGTTGTGAGAATATTGAGCAATAGCTCACTTGTCATGGTGTTATTTAACTATATCATGTTATGAATAAACTAAACATTTTTAATTGTTACCTCAGTGTGTGTCTTCTGAGTTTATGTGTGCTGTTACGCTCATTTGTTCTGAAGTCTCGAGACAAACAGAGTGAGCCTCACGCGAGCTTGTATTCTGCTAACTTACTGCAATTCTCTGTGATGACGCAGTAACTTCCAAGAAAAAATCTTCGGTCAGTCCAGTGATTGTAAACAGTCATTAGGTCTGTCAGACTTAAGATATTTAAGCGGTAATGAGACCAAAAATATTTAAGACACATCAAAAACGAATTTAAGACTAAGACTTTTTAAGGCCTTATATTAGGAAAACATTATTTAAGACATTTTAAGGACCCACAGACACCCTGTGAATGTTAACAATGTTAATTAATTATTATTGTTAATGTTAACAACAAAAGACAAAATCACTCACTGCTCTTGACTGAATAATTTTTGTAACTTTAATTTTAAGAATTAATCTGTTGTTTAATTTAAAGTGAATTTACTGTTTTTAATTTACAGTTTATTCTATTTCTGCAGCATTTCTGTACCTGAATGTTTTCCACGAAAACTGTTTCTAAAACGAAATTCAGGTCCTGAGTTTAATTTATAATACTGGCTAAGTAAATTACAATATACTTAACATTCTGGCATTCAGTTATGTGATTATGTAACGTATGTTCTCTGCATGAAGTAACGTCTGGCACAGTCGCAGCCTGTGCTTATTAGAAAGCAAACAAATAGCACTAATAATCATACATTTTCCGAACATTTGTGTTAAATAATGGAGCATTAGGTCATGAATATTGCCTTAAAAGTCATTGGAATTTATTGGTTGAACGAACCCTGCATTTAATGAGTGAATGCCTATGATATACTGTAGGAGTTAGCCTGTCACACAAACTAGAGTCCTGTTTTTCCAAATATCTGCACGATCGCAAATGTACAATAAACAACAAGTTACTGAGTAACTTTCAGACACAAAATTCTGTTTTGCTCCATCAATGGGTCTCCGAGCAACACAGTGTTTTGTTTCTCAGCATTACAGGGACCAGTAAAATGGTTCAAACAGGCTATTAGTACAGTCGTTTGCTAAGTTAAATTAACTAGCATTTTAAACAAATCGGTTGATTTAAGGATTCAACTCACTCATTAAGACAGTCACTTGCTGCCACCTACTGGCGGTTGTAGTTTATATATTTTAAAAAGTAGCTCATTATTTAATTTTTGCAATCATTTAATATTTCTACATTAAAATGTTGTATTTAAACTTAACATAACTTATGCAAATTCCATCTATGGATTTTGTTTATAGTGATTTAATTTGCTTGTTAATAGCCAACATGTTTTTTTATTCAGATTGAATTGATTAAATTTAAGAATCTGACATAAAAGGACACAGATATGACAATACATTTTCATAATAATACATTTCTTTGTTTTTTTCTGCTCAGTGTTATTTCAGGGTTTTGATCTCTCAACTGAGAGATCACATCCTGTTTATTGTATTATAGTGACTATTTAATATTACATCTAAACTTTGACTAGGCTAGACATGTTGCCTATTAATTGTATACAGTATATGAACCTGAAAGCATATTTACATTTTTGTGTATTTTGTGTTACTCCATAATAATGTTCTAGTTGAGGGCATGTGTAGTATAGGTATGGGGCCCAAACATAACCTCAAGCCCAGGGGCCCCCGGCCCCATAAGTCCTGCCCTGATTATCACCATATGTACTTCTGATATTATTTGTGGTGCAAAGGATCACAAAACTCACGGTTCGGATCATATTACGGGATTTGAGTCAGTAAAAAAATCAGTAAAAAAATAAAAAATAAATTTGTGAAAGCTTACTTTAAGTACTTCTATACCACAGCACAAAATACTAGCTTAACTAATAAAGTTAGTAATAAAACAAGAACAATTACACAAATTACATGCACTGATGAATATAACACAATTACAAATAAAGTCAGTAACAGTAGTATTCAGGTGCAGAAATGTAATAACTAAGTGTAAAATAACACAATAGTGCTCACTGCACAAGTTAAATACAGATTAATCTTTGTTAGAGCTGAGGTGTTATTTGATTAGCAGAAGCAGGTATTTATTGGCTGCTGTCTCTTTCTATGCAAACATTTTTTTAAAAGTACTTCTACTTATAGAAAAGCTCTAAAAACTGCTAGATCTATTTGTTTTTCATCTCTCTTAAAAGAGAACAAACACAACCCCAGGCATTTATTCGTTACAGTGGCTAAATTAACGAAAAATAAAGCATCAACAGATGCAGACATTTCCCAAAAGCACAGCAGTAATGACTTTATGAACTTCTTTACTTCCAAGATCGATGCTATTAGATCTCAAATCTCCCTTTTCTGTCAAAAATACTAGAAAAGGCAGTATCCTCTCAGCTATGTTCCTTCTTAAAGAGAAATGGTATCTCTGAGGATTTCCAGTTAGGATTTAGACCATATCATAGTACTGAGACTGCTCCCATTAGAGTTACAAATGACCCACTCTTATCATCCGATCGTGGTTGCATTTTCTCTATTAGTACTACTGGATCTTAGGGCTGTGCTCCACCACAACATTCTTTTGAGTAGACTACAAAATTATGCTGGCATTAGTGGAACTGCATTGTCATGGTTCAAATCTTACTTATCTGACCGTCATCTATTCGTAGCAGTAAATGAAGAGATATCATATCGATCACAGTACAGTATGGAGTGCCACAAGGCTCAGTACTAGGACCGTTGTTTTTCACACTTTACATGTTACCCTTGGGAGATATCATCAAGAAACATGGTGTTAGCTTTCACTGTTATGCTGATGATACTCTATATTTCTTCACAGCCCGATGAAACATACAAATTCACAAAACTAACAGAATGCATAGTTGATATAAAAAACTGGATGACTAGTAATTTCCTACTGAAAAAAAACTGAGGATTTAATTATTGGACCAAAAACCTCTGTATGTAATAACCTAAAACACTGTCTAACACTTGATGGCTGCTCTGTTAATTCCTTGTCATCAGTTAGGACCCTAGGTGTGCTTTTTGACAGCAATCTTTCCTTTGAAAACCATGTTTCTAGCATTTATAAGACCGCATATTTCCATCTTAAAAATATATAGAAATTATGACCTATGCTCTAAATGTCAAATGCAGAAACTTTAATTCATGCGTTCATGACCTCAAGGTTAGATTATTGTAATGCTTTATTGGGTGGTTGCTCTGCGCGCTTAATAAACAAACTCCAGCTGCAAAATGCAGCAGCTAGAGTTCTTACTAGGGGTGGGCATTTTCCAAAAACTTTGCATTTGAATATTTGGGTTCAAAAAAACTAATATTCGTTTATTTAAATGAGGTTTAATGAGAAAGACGTTATTTTTAATTATCAAGTTTTTGTCACGATTTCTGAACAAGCTTATGATTAGCCGTTACACAACAATGTTCTACAACAACGTTACGTTATATCACAAGGTTTTATTTTGGTTGAAAACGTGTAAACAAAAAACAATACATAAAAAAAAGCATTCAAGATCAAGCAGAGCAAACAGAAAAATCAAGCAGACTGTGCCAATTACAGTACAGAACGTAGGCTACATATACTCGAGTCGGCCTATATTTATTGAGTTTACATTGTTTCATGTATTAATTCTGAGAGAAACAATAATATCCACATGCTCGGGTGAAAGTTTGTTCCTCAGTCTGATAACAATAAGAACGCGCTGACAAAGATAAAGTGTGCTTAGCTTTATTTCTTAGCGCTTTGTGTTAATCCACTCTCCCTCAAGTAACTTTTATATACAGTGGTTACGGAAAGTATTCAGACCCCCTTAAATTTTTCACTTGATAAACTTGTTGCATCTTTCCCAAAAAGACTCATGGCTGTATTCGATCAAAAGGGTGCTTCTACTAAATACTGAGGAAAGGGTCTGAATACTTAGGACCATGTGATATTTCAGTTTTTCTTTTTTAATAAATCTGCAAAAATGTCAACAATTCTGTGTTTTTCTGTCAATATGGGGTGCTGTGTTTACATTAATGAAGAAAAAAAAAGAACTTAAATGAATTTAACAACTGGCTGCAATATAACAAAGAGTGAAAAATTTAAGGGGGTCTGA
The DNA here is from genome assembly GCF_001515645.1 of Sinocyclocheilus grahami. NCBI lineage: Eukaryota > Metazoa > Chordata > Actinopteri > Cypriniformes > Cyprinidae > Sinocyclocheilus > Sinocyclocheilus grahami. Next base: position 315,113 of record NW_015506469.1, on the reverse strand, counting down.
ATACTTTCCGTACCCACTGTATGTCTCAAGATCATTTGGCTATCAGATGCGCTCTCTTCTCGGCTCAATCGGAGTCAACTCGAATGCAGTGATGGACAGCTGTCTTTCCGCAGTCGATTGTGTTTGGATTTCATGTGATTTCTCATTGTGGTGGTGATACAATGATAAATCAGTTTCACTAATTAATTTGATCAGAAGTAATTACATTTTGTCAGATCATTTAGATCAAAGTAAATCCAAACTTCGAGAGGCAGATGACGACATTCTGTGATCAAATACTATCAACTTGTTAACACGCTCCACAGCGCCACCCAGTGCATTTAGTTATAACAGCTTAGGATTTATCACGGATTCCCTGCATTTACGGCCAGCAAATCAACACAGTAAAATTCAAATAGTGTTTTTATTATTCGAATAATAATTTCAGACCGAATGTTCGACTATTCGTGCACACCCGTAGTTCTTACTAGAACCAGGAACTATGACCACATTACCCCGGTTCTGACAACACTGCACTGGCTCTCTACTGAACAATGAGTACATTTTGAAATCTTGCTAATTACTTATAAAGCCCTGAATGGTTTAGCTCCTCAATACTTGAGTGAGCTCATATCGCAGTCCTTCACGTCCGCTGCCATCCCAAAACTCTGGTAATTTGAAAATACCTAAAATATCAAAATCAACTGTGGGCGGCAGATCCTTTTCCTATCTAGTGCCCAAACTCTGGAACAATCTACCTAGAGTTGTTCAGGAGGCAGACACACTCCATCAGATTAAATCTACTGTAGATGAAAGACCTATTTAACCTGGCTTACACATAACACACTTTCACATTTCTATAATTCAAATCTGTTAAAGGATTGTTAGGCTGCATTAATTAGGTCAACCGGAACCGGGAACACTTCCCATAACACCCGATGTACTCGCTACATCGTAAGAAAAATGGCATCTACGCTAATATTAGTCTCTTTCATTCTGATTCCGAGGTCACCGTAGCCATACGGACCCAGTCTGTATCCAGATCAGATGGTGGATCAGCACCTAGAGATGACCTCTACAGCCCTGAATGTCAGCGGAGACCATGTCAACTAGATGTGCCCCAGTGACAGATTCCTTGTGAAGACCTCGTCATCTCGACGACCATCGACACAAGAGAACGGGAACCAGACAAGTCCTCTGCACCTGTGTTGCAGGCTGGAATTAAACCATGCCATGCTGGTGTCGTCTGGCCAGAAGAGAACTGCCCCCCCCCCCGACTGAGCCTGGTTTCTCCCAAGGTTTATTCTCCATTTCTTTCACCAATGGAGTTTTGGTTCCTTGCCACTGTCGCATTTGGCTTGCTTAGTTGGGTGTTATTGTCTTCTAGCATTATTGACAAACTATTTTGCTGTTTGACACCATTGCCACTGGGATATATGTATACTGCTTTGACACAATCTGTATTGTATAAAGCACTAATAAATAAAGGTGACTTGACTTGACTTAAATTGAGGACTGAATACTGAGGAGCATTTTTGTGTGATCAAAATAATGTATTATAAATATTAAAAGTATGACATAGTTTGAAAAAAAAGTATTGTGAAAAGAACTATACGAATAAAATTTTATTGAAAGAACAACTGTTTTATTTTTTCATAACATCCACTGTGCAAATTACTTCATTATCTCATGTCTTCTCCCCTTCTTCTTCTAAAAGAATGTATTTTTATTGTCCTCGGTCCAGTTTGGTTTACATTTCTTGATTCTAGTATAGTAAAGGCGGTTAGCAAACAGGACGAGAAGCCCAGAGCTGTGTCACGGCTAGGCCATCTGAACACTTGATGCATCATTCTGTACTTTTGTGCTAAAATTCCCAGTGGCAATTTTCAACTTTAAAAATTTACAAAGTGGCATTGATGCATTTGAAGTTGCATGAAAAACAGTGCAAATGGAAATATTAAAAAGCCAGTGTGCCAATATTATGAACGGTCAGCATGTTCACCTACAGTTTGGTTGGAAACACATACACCTTTTAATTTTTTACATTCATCTATGCATGAACAAATAATGACTTGAACATAATATTCTCACTTAACAACTAGCTAAAACAGAACAAATACTGAGGTTGAATTACAATTTCATCTCTAGTTGGTATAGATGGCTTTTTCATAGATTTTTTAAAAAGTTTTTTTTACCTAAATAAATTATAAATTGATTGAGGGTATACTCACTCTATAGCAGGGCTGTCCAAACTCGGTCCTGCAGAGTTTAGCTCCAACTTGCCTCAACACACCTGACTGGAAGTTTCTATGCCTAGTAAGAGCTTGATTAGCTGGTTCAGGTGCGTTTAATTAGGGTTGGAGCTAAACTCTGTAGGACACCGGCCCTCCAGGACCGAGTTTGGACAGCCCTGCTCTATAGAGACTCAATGTTTACCAGAAACACTTGAACAAGCTATGATAACCCTCTGACAAGCCTGGTAAAGACTCCTGTCTGTGCGGCTCCTATAGACTGATCTCATTGCTTAATTCAGATTATAAGATTTTTGCGAAAATTATTGCTTTAAGATTAGAAAAAGTAATTTCATAATTGGTACACATTGATCAAACAGGATTTATTTAGAATAGCTCTCTTGTTGATAATGTTCAGAGACTTCTGAATGCATTTTTTTCTGCCTCGCAGGTGGACATCCTTGTTATTGATGTTTCTTTAGACGCCAAAAAGGCCTTTGACCGAGTTGAATGGCCATATCTGATCTCAGTCCTTCAAAAGATTACAAAGATTTAAAAAGAACCACCCAACAGCAGTGATTCAGACCAACACTGAGATCTCGGCTCACATTTCCTTGCAGCGAGGCACAAGACAGGGTTGCCCACTTTCTCACTGTCTGAAGTTACTGTGAATTTGCATGTTTCTATGCCTCTCTCAAAAAAAAAAAAAAACACAATGTGCTTGAATTTTAGTGTGCTCTATGACCTTGCTTAAATAATTTCCATAACTCAAATATTTTATTACAGCTGTATAGATAACCAGCAACCAAACACTTGCTGGTCCCCAATGACTTTCATAGTATGGGAAAAAAATACTATGGAAGTCAGTGAGGAAAACTCTTTGGTTAACCACATTCTTAAAAAAAAATCTTCTTCTGTGTTGAACAGAAGAAAGAAATTCATACAGGTTTAGATCAACTTGAGGGTGAGTTAAATGAGGTTTATTGTTTTTTTTTTCTGGGTAAATTTTCCCTTTACAGTGTTTTTTTTCTATGCCTCTCTCAAAAAAAAAAAAAAACACAATGTGCTTGAATTTTAGTGTGCTCTATGACCTTGCTTAAATAATTTCCATAACTCAAATATTTTATTACAGCTGTATAGATAACCAGCAACCAAACACTTGCTGGTCCCCAATGACTTTCATAGTATGGGAAAAAAATACTATGGAAGTCAGTGAGGAAAACTCTTTGGTTAACCACATTCTTAAAAAAAAATCTTCTTCTGTGTTGAACAGAAGAAAGAAATTCATACAGGTTTAGATCAACTTGAGGGTGAGTTAAATGAGGTTTTGTATTTTTTTTTTTCTGGGTAAATTTTCCCTTTACAGTGTTTTAAAAAAAAAAAAATACAACTGACCCCTGAAAATTTTCTTGAATGCACTGTACCAATGATAATTAATTTACCTCTAGGTCCACTAGAACATTCTAACTGTGTTCTAGAATGGCCCAGCCAAGATTCTGTGGAATGACTTACAAATTTCTCTACTGGCAACAAAGTCAAAATAAGCATAAATATACAAGAAGATCAATTAAGTGACTCACTTATTAAATCCAGCGCTAATGCTTTAGTTTCCACCCAATCAGAAGTCTCTCCATGTAGTTCTGCCCGAACACGAAGTTGGTAAGTTCCAAAAATGGAAACGCTGTCAGTGAAATCACAGCTCAGGGATGAGCTGCTTAGACATACTGGCCCATACTTATCCCATCCTCTACAGGGAGAAAATGAAAAAACAATTAACATAACACAAATAAATAGAGATCAGCACAGTTTCACACACAGACTGCTTCTAAATCCTTTGTACACGGTTTTCCTTAATGATTAAAATTGGACTTTTGTCTCTTTTCAAAGACAGGTCTCTTTATTAAGACCTGACAAGACATCCTGGGATTTAAAACTTTATTATTATTGTCAAGCTGCTGCTGCTTATGCCAACCTACATTTGTTAAAACCTTCTTTAGTGCACTTATCACCCTTGACCTGCCTCTTGACCAGTTACTTACTTCATTTCAGCAGTGTAGTTGAAGACTGTATTCGTGGTGCTTTGTGGTGGATCCCATTCCAAAACTAGTCCCATGTTCAGAGAAATCACTCTCACATTCTCAGGGGCTGGGACCTTCTCTGACAACACTCAAACACACAAACATATAGATATTTCATTAAACGGCTGCCACTACCACAACCAAGGGAATTGTGCAGTGACCAACAAATGTTAAACAAATCAAAACTACATTTCCTAAACTGGATCTTAACTAAATACAAATTAAAAACACAAATAATACAATTCATTAAAATGTTGCACCTATAGTGTAGTATAGTTGTTATAGTTAGCCCAGAAATGTGTCTGAATCTCTGTTGACGTGAATGTTTTTGTCTGAATCATCCAGTAATACAGAAACAGGAAGTTCAGAACATTTACTGTCAGACACAGACATGTTTCCCCCAACACACTGCTTAATACCACGACTAAAGTTTTATAACAACAAAGCAGTGATAAAGAATATGAACTAGTAGCCTACAAGCTTTTTTTCTTTTCTTTTCTTTTCTTTCTTACTGAGGTACTTTCATTCGTGTAAAGCCATTACGAATAAAACTTACCTGTTCTGACGCAGACGATATAAAACAATAAGACCACAGACAGACAGGATAAAACGGCCATCCTTCTTTAAAAGAGCAGGATCCGCCGTATAACGTTCACAGACAGTTTGTTCTTACTGTATGTTTGCGCTTTGAGAGCGCGTGTATGTCGTTTGTTTCCTTGTATGTGAACAGGTCAAAGCGAAAGAGAACCGAACACGCACGCAGATTAACAGCACTGTAGCCTACGCTTACTAGAAATCAGCAGCGGAAGCGCAGGCGGAGTTACTGACAACAGAATGAGCATGAAAGAGAATAATGTTTCTTCCACGACGTGGTGAACTAATTTATATAGCGCGAGTTGGTTCTGGAACCATGTTGTGTCGCATTGGAAACCTGAAATCACAGAGACTTGTAGGATGGATATTATATTTGAAAAATAAATAAATTGCAGTTATCCATTGGTCCGAGCCATTGGTGCTTGGACCCCGATGATTACCATTTGGAACTATATTTTACAATTAGCTGTCAACCTTCATTAAACCTAGCATGTTTATTCATAATAGCTGGATCTCTATATGTACAAAGTTTTGAGAAACATGGTCTAAAGCTGATGAGTGCAAAGTTTGGTAAAAATCTGATGAATGGTCTGACATTTGAAAAAGTCAGTTTTCAGAATAATAAAATGGCAGATAAATGTTATAGAAAGAAATAAAATGGATATAAATTTTGTGGGGCTTGACACAAATATTCAGTAAAACAATCATTTTGATGCTAGTATGCAGATCCCAGGTTTTTTGCAAATACATAAATTTGTTTATTATAGTGCCACCTTGTGGCTGATTCTCAGCAAATTGCATAGACAGCCTCCTTTAGATTGTATGCATAAACTTGCGTAGTTTCATAATGGTTGGCCATGCACATTTGATGTTATTAATTGCTGAAATTTGATTTGCTGTTGGCAGCCATGTTTGTTGGTTTAAACTTGAGATATTTTTATTCTAGCCCTTTATGGTTCCATTTTGATCTAAAAAAAAATTACACTGATTCAGATTTTTCATTTTACTACATTACCTCGAAGAGTTTAAGCACTGTTTTAGGCACAGACCTCTGTTTTTGAGTTCACCACACGTGATCCACACAAAGTAGAGCTGGATCCAAATGCAGTGTTTAATAAGCAAAACAAAAGTACAACATAATTCAGAAAACACTAAGGAAACAAATCCAACACTGGGGTTTAAATACATACTGACATGCTGATAAGACACACCTGGGAACAATCAGGGAATAATAAAGGAAGCCAAAAGAACTACAAAATGACTACAAAGACACCACACAACTTAAAAGTACAAATAAAATAACAGGGCACATGTGACCGTTCATACAAAAATCTCACTGGATTGTTACAATTAAAGGATAAAAGGAATGTTTGGAAACTGATATTTTCTACTTGAACATTAAAGCAAATGAAAGAAATAACAATTAAAAAAAAAACAAGACAAACAACCCACTAATCAATCTGTGAAACAACAGATCAGCTAGAATCCCAAACAGTGGACTATAATTTGCAATGGCTACAATTATATTCTGTTGGAACTCTGCAGTTGTGACATGAGGGATGCAAGTTAAGTGTTTCCACCTTGAACATGAATTACAACTAAAATCTAGTCTAAACTAGAGTCAAGTGACTTAAAATTAAATCAACGCATGTCAAGTATGTTAAACTTTATCCTGTGAACACCGTGTGAATCTATATATCATTTACCTTCATAAAGCTTTCAGAGATGTCAATATCGTGTTACAAGCTGTTGCAGAGGGCATAAATGTCACCTTGTGGAATAAAGGGGTACATGGGTATTTACCAAAGCTACTTTATCAATATGATCCACCTTATCAATAAATTGTGTTTGGGTATGGAAGCTTGATAATAAAGAAGTATTGGTAATGCCAAGCATGTGCTATTGAAGCACCAAAAGGACCTAAATTAAATAGACCATCACACCAGTCTCCAGCAATGACTTTAAAAGGTTAAAGTGAATTTGATTGCAAATAAATAAACTTACCACCATCATGTTCAATTAATGTGCACACTACGATATCTGTCCATTTCCACAGATTTTGTACGTGTCTGCAAAGGATTACCAAATCACAGGGGGAGCTCTCAATGTCCAAACTAACAAATCAAGTTATGCAAGAACGTTATGCATGGGGTAAACAAAATCTTCACTTAAAGTGGTCATATGATGCTTTTTAAAAGATCATTATTTTGTGTATTTGGTGTAACAGAATATGTTGACATGCTTTAATGTTCAAAAAACACATTTTTCAAATACTGTACATTATTGTAAGTCCTCTATGCCCCGCCTCTCTCAAACGCTTTGTTTCCAACAAAGTCCCTCCTTCCGACAAGCGCAGTCTGCTCTGATTGGCCAGCTGACCCAGTCCATTGTGATTGGTCGAGCACTCGTCGGAAATGTAACGCCCCTTACCATAATCGCGAGCTTCATCTTTCAAAATAAATGTAAAGACAGAGCCCGAAAGGGGAACAGAGTCTTGTGACAGACACAGTGATGAAGCTGGTATGTGTTTGCAGTACACAAGCCACGGTTAAGACAGCTGACTCCACTGTGATGTGACCCTCTCTCTCTCTTTCTCTCTCACACACACACACGATGCGCAAAACTCCGCATTTGACCAGTCAGTAGCAAATACTTAAACTAATAACAAAACAGTAGCTGATTCAGAAGTGCCAGATTGTCATAGCAAAGTCAGAATTACCTCCTCTCCTAGGTTCACGAAATGGTCGTCCATAAAATGCATTGCTGTTCTGTTGTAAGTGATCTTAAAGATTCCTAAATGCATCTACTTTCGGAAGGCCAAATAAAGTGCTTTTGCTTTCGCCTAGAAACACACAGCGTCTCCCTGACATGGCTGCTTCAACACTAACTGCGGTTACTGAAACCACGCCTTCTTTCTTTGCGTGCACATTTGGGCAGCATTATGCAAATATTTCCACATAGTGAGGTAGATATGTGGGGGCGTGTTAGAACGAGCCGTTTTAGGGGGGCGTGGCAGAGTCTTAACTTTGATAAAGAATATCTCTTTGGTTTTGAGACTTTAGTCTTTGCAACTTCAGGGATTTTATCTATGCACAAACAGCTTGTAACACTCCAAAGAGAAAGGAAAACTTGAAATCGCATCATATGACCCCTTTAAGATAAATACTTTGTTCCCCTAATTTTAAAAGTATGACTCCTCAGCTGCTCCCATCCATCTGCAGCTCATGTTATAAGCTATGTGTGCATTTTTTCCCTCTCTAACAGTTAAGGTTGCACTTGGACTTATACTTAAAGCTACCAGCTTGAGTGCTGAGTGGAGAATCACTCACAAAAAAAGGTTTTGGTTGGTTAGCAATTTCACTATAGTACTGGTCTATTCCCAATACTAAGTAGCTACTCTAATTAAATACTACTATTATTTATAACAAATATTTATTGAATGATAAAATTTTATAAACAACAACAACAGCCATCATAACAGTTGCTAGGCAATCCAGTACAAAGGCAGCGCTCTGATATACTGCATTAAAGTTACATCAAATATTTGCTCTGGAACTAATAATAGATTAATGAGTTCAAAGACTGCCTGTAAGATTTACCCAGAACTAATTATATCTCATGTTTAAAGACTATAAAGACATCAGAGCCAGCGGCAAATTCCAGAAGATCTGGCCGAGGTGAGGCTGCTCTCGGCGGGTTCATGACGCAACCACAAACTGTCAAAACACATCTTACCAGCAAACATACACTCGTTTTCATCCTTCTCTCCACTCTGAGGCAGAAGTCTCTAAACTCATCCTTTTCAATCATCCTACTACTTGTCCGCTTGATCCTATTCCATCTCATCTCCTTCAAGCCATTTCTCCTGCCGTTGTAACTGCACTCACTCACATAGTTAACTCATCCCTTCACACTGGTGTTTTCGACTAAAAACACATCTGTTCCACCTTTATTTGACCCTCTAACACTTTCTATTCTATTTTAATTAGACTTTATATGTATCTTCTTTTTTTTTTTTTTTTAATAAAAAAAACAAAAAACAAAAACACTAGCTTTCTATTCTATCTACTTGTTTTTCTTTGTGTG